>NW_004524622.1:13110583-13147179 GCF_000260255.1 Octodon degus
AAATAAATAAATAAAATTTAAAAAAAATGAAATCTTGGGCTGGCGAGATAGCTCAGCAGTCTAAAGCACCTGCTTAGGCAAAGGGGGGTACCCCGGCACTGCATGCCTCGCCAGCCCTGCCCCCAGGGCGGGCTGAGCCAGACACACACACACACACACACACACACACACGCATACACACATGCACCAAAAAAAATCAGAAAACTTTTGAGCTGGGAAGATAGCTCAGCAACATAAATGCCTGCCTGGCAAGCACAAGGTCCTGAATTTATTCCCTGATACCACCAAAAAAAAAAAAAAAAACCAAAACACAAACTTGCTGTATTAAAAAGTCTTTGTTTAATTCAGACAAAACAATTTTCTAATGATTAAGCACTATGCAGCTTTTTGGGAGGGGAGTGAATGGGGGAGGGGAGAAGCAGGAGTCGCAGAGAAGTGAGAGCTCGGAGCAGTGCGGTGGCAACAGCTCCCACCCGGGTCCCACTGGGGACCCTAAAGACCTTGCCCTTCCTTGAGCCACCCATAGCGGAGCGTCTGCTGCTGCCAGCTCCAGCGTGCTGCAGCTCAGAGCTCCCACTGCTCGAGTCTGGTCTCCCACGGTGAACCTGGGCTTCACCTGCCTCCAAGGACCAGGGCCTGTGTCTCTCTCCAGGGATGGAATCTGCTGGCATCCACGAAACCACCTACAACAGCATCATGAAGTGCGATATTGACATCAGGAAGGACCTCTATGCTAACAATGTCCTCTCAGGGGGCACCACCATGTACCCGGGCATTGCCGATCGGATGCAGAAGGAGATTACTGCCCTGGCTCCCAGCACCATGAAGATCAAGGTACTGCTGCCCGGTGACAGCCCCCACGGCGTGCTGCCAGCGGAGGCAACCCTGTGGTTAGATGTGAAGGACATTTCTGGGACCACACCTTGGTCACATGCGTTGATGAATTCCAGGGCTAGCCAGTGTGAAAAAAATCTACACATCTCCTGCTATATACAAGCCAACCCAATCCATAGACAAATGCATTATTTTATACAAAAATTGGCCTGTTCTTATGACTCTTACCTCTGCGTTACTCTCAGCAGCTGCAGTCAAGGGCAACGCCACCTCCCACATACCCTTAGAACATACATTTATAGCAGATCTCACCTGCAAAATATGTCTTAAAAATACAAGGAACCCAACACTTCTGAAGCAGCTTTAGCCCTGTAGATTTAGTAGTTTGGATTCCTTCACTGTTCAATGTGACCATACCCTAGGGCCAGGAGTTCAAGTTCTCTCTTCATCTTTCTGTCTGGAATACTTTTTTAAAAATGTATTTGGCACATGGCACAGGGTCTCACTATGCAGCTCAGACTTGTAATGATCCTCCAGTTTTCAGCCTCCACAGTGCTGGGATTAGAGCCATGTGCCACCACCATGCCTAGTCTCAGTGGCCATCTCAGCAAGCCCAGGGGTAGGGCTGGCACAATATATGGTGCTGGGGATTAAACCCCAGTCCCTGCACTTGCCTAAGTAGGTGCTTAGTCTGCTGAGCCATCTCACCGGCCCTGTCTGTTTGGAATACTTTTTTATATCGGTGCATTAAAAGCACAGAATGACTCTGGCATGACCAGGCTCCTTGGTGGAGTCACCCGGGGCCCTGTAAGGTGAGCACCCTGAGGGCCAGGCAAGGGAGCTTGAGATGGATGGAGCTCCTTCCCTTGAATGAAGCATCCCTGAGGTGGGTGAATTCTCAAAGAGCCTTATCACTTTCTGAAATCAGAAGGCTGCCTGAGATTCCCCATCCCACGTTGCAGGAAGCAGGAGAAAGAGCACATCTAGTGCAGGTCTTGCAGGAGAGGCAGACAGACAAGTGCTTGATTATTTGCACTCCTGTTTTACTTATTCAAAGAATGTGCAGGTCCCAGGAGGGAGTGCGCTAGCCTGCAACACACACGCTCTCTCCTTCTGCCAGATGCTCCAGGAAGTCCTACCCTAACAGACTTCAGGACAAGCATAGAGAGGCCCTTTTCAGAAATGCTTCAGTTTCTAGGATGCTGTCTAACCCCCTCATGTCCCCTTGCATGTTGGAGGTAGAGCTAAAGCCAGAGACAGGGCTCCCTCTCTAGCCATCCTGACTGAGGCTATGACACAAGGGCTGCTGCTGAAGCGGGCAAGGGCTAGTTCTTCAAACTTGACTCCTGGACTGAAATGCAGGTGAAACTTTAGGCCCCAGGGCAGTGAAAGAATTAGAGAACTATTAAAACCCTGGTTACTGTAAAATGACACAAGGGGAAAATGAAAGTGAGAGGGGGCCTATGGGAAATTCCCATGCCAACTCTGAGACTTTTCTGGAAATTTAAAATTATCTACCTCCTCTGAAATACTTATTTCTGTAACAAAGTGAAACAAAACACTTTGCAGAGTCCAGGCTTAAATACTGGGTCTGAAACTCAAGCTTCTATGGCCAGGGATTTATAATTCTCTCGGCTTCTGTTTCCTCGCGAGTGACACGAGAGTGGTGCCCTGCTCCCTCCTCGAGGTGCTTGTGAGAGTTAAGCTCCCGAATACATGAAGGAGGTCAGCAAACGCCAGCCTCTTACATTTAACAATAAATGCTCAACCAGAGCTGGGGATAAACAAAAAGGGTCTCATTTAACACCACCCCCCCACCCCCCACCCCCTTTTCAGAAACAGCTCCTCTGTGAGCCAGAGAGCCACGTCTACCTAAGGATCCAAAATTTGGCCTGGAATGTGAATTTCTCCCCCGCAGCTATTGTTTTGAGTTTGGCTAGAAGATCCATGGCAGACATCTCTGAGCCTAAGTCATTTGCTTACGAAAAAACGTGCCTGCCTTTGCACACTAGTCCTGCCATCGGGGAGACCACACCTCATAGGGACCCTCCAGGGGAATGTCGCTCCCAGTAGGGACCCAGAGTCCCTCGGGGCAGGCTCTGATGAGTGGGATTGCAGAGTGGCAGCTGATCTAATCTGGCTCAGGGACACCAACAGATTAAGGTTACGATTTCTTTGAAGCTGTTGGTGCTAGTTTCTAGAGAAAGCACGCGTCACGCTAGGCTCTGGGGAGAATGTGCCATGTCTCTGTGCGTGGAGGCCGCGTAGGACCGAGGCTCACTCTACTGAGTGATGACTTGGGGTGGGTCGGAACAGACCGTATGAAAGGAGCCTGAGTAAACGAAAGCGACAGTGGAGGAGGCTCCGAACCTGGGACCTCTGCCCTCTCCCTCGTCATCGAGGGGGTTGTCCTCAAAGGACACCAGGCCCCGGGGATGGGGGTGCACCCAGGCACTGCCCCACACGCTGATGCCCTTTCTGCTTCCTCCGCCCGACAGATCATCGCCCCTCCAGAGCGCAAGTACTCGGTGTGGATCGGCGGCTCCATCCTGGCCTCGCTGTCCACCTTCCAGCAGATGTGGATCAGCAAGCAAGAGTACGACGAGGCTGGGCCCTCCATCGTGCACCGCAAATGCTTCTAAATCACCCTTGCTGTGTGCGTCTCTAGCACACAACTGTGAATGTTTCGTGGAGTAACGGCTTCAATTTCTTTCCAAACCATTCCTAAGCAAAGCTCTGATTCGTTACCTATGTTTTTTTAAAAATAAATCCGAAATATTCGACCCCTAATTTCTAGCATTGGCCTCTGATCAACACCCTGCTGATCACGTCACTGGGTTGACTCTGCCCAGCCAGGCTGGCGCCCTCTAGTGGGCAGTGAGGGCATGACACAGTCAGCGTGGTTGCGTTCCCAGGCTGGGCGTGGAATAACATTAACAGTATGCCAAGCGCCGCTTAAATGTTGTAAGTGGGAAGAATTTGACAAAGCCACAGGAGATTTAAAAATATAGATGGGACTGGAGGTATAGCTCATTGGTAGAGCACTTGTTTAGCACGTGGAGGTCCTGGGTTAGATCCCAAGCTCTGAAAAAGAAGGAAGGAAAGGAGAGAGGGAAGGAAGGAAAGAGAAAAGTTTAGAGTTTCATTGGAAAAACAGAAAATATACACTGACTACAACTTACTGAGTGATTTTTTTTTTTTTAATTTCACACACATACTCCCAGTACCGGTAGCACGATTGGTGAAAACAAAAAAGAAGAATTTTATACATATATAAAGTTTTATAAACAATTATGTATTTATTAAAGCCATATCTTTTATATTAAACACATATATGCATGTGACTTTAATATTTTTACTATATATTAAAGTATGTATGTAAAGAAGCTATAACTTTTAAGTTCATTGATTTGCATTGAACGGTAGGGTTTTTTCTTTTTTTTAATACTGAGAAACAAAATCGCACTGCACACAGGGACCACAGGCTTCCCTTCTGATCAATACCTGTCTCTAAAACACACGCTGTGGGCACACCCACAGGGCAGAGTTTACCCACCAGTACCAAAGGCTTTTGTGGAGATCCGCTTTTGTTCTCCAGGATCCTGGAGGAAAGGATTGTTATCAGCCCAATTTGTAGATAAATGGATCAAGGTTGTGTCAGAAACGTGATAATATAGGAGAACTTCCAAGGTCAACTGCTCTTTTTGTCCTTCTGACCAGCGAGGTACAAAGAAGGAAAAAAAAAAAAAAAAAAAAAAAAAAAAAAAAAAAAAATTCCTGCCCTGCCCTTCTGGCCTCTGCCTCTGGGGCTTTTCCAACCCAACCTTTGCACTTCCTCTGCTGCAGTTCCTGCTGAAGTTGCTTGTCTTTTACCAATAGCCTAGAGTCAGCAGGGAGGGCGCAGAGCTCTGTGCTGCAGAGATGCGCCGGCGCAGGATTTGCTGTGGTCCAGGATGCCCAGATCCAGAACGTGCAGGGCATCAGCCTTTTCCGGCCCATTCGAGGGACTAGCAGAATTCATAGTCATCTCAGCTCATTAGTATGAGCACCCTGTAAGAGTCTTTATGTGCTGAGTGTCCGCCGTCATCGGGCTCTTTGTAGTGGGATCTCCTGACCCACCACAGCCCCTGGATTCCATGCTGCATCTTACAAAGGAGTGACTCGCACTTTAAGTGGCTAGAAACTGTACCCACCCCACGCTTCTGGCGGAGGTCACAGCGGTGAGTTTCTCCCTGAGCTTGGTTCAAGCTCCCCCTCTCAAATGCCAAGCCTACATTTCTCAAAGCACAGGCCACGTGGGTCATCCTCATCAGAACTCTTGGGAAATGTGCGGGTTCCTGGGCACATTCAGTGTCTGTTGCACTAGAATTTACGATGATGAAGCCAGGAACTGAATTTTCATCAGAGTTTCGTGTAGATTCTTACGCACATCTCAATGTGAGAATCATCCCAAAGTCATAGAAAAATGTCCAGTGGCAAATTCATGCCCGTAGAGAAAGGCATTCAATACCCTCTAGATTTAAACTTAAGGGTGTATATACAGCTACTTGCGACCATATAATAATGTATATACTTTCTATAATTTAAGTCACCAGCCATTGCACTCGCTCCAGGATTACTTGATAGAACAGGTGTGTTGTGCAGCATATTCTATGGTTACAGCCAGAGAGCCTACGTTCTCTGGAAAGAAGTGAGTGCTCCGCAAAGTCTCGCAACCTCAGAAACATTCGTGCGCAGGCGCAGACTTCAGGAAAACCAGAAGCGGCCGCGAAGGAGCCCTGGGGAAATGCGTGCTCCCTCTGCATCCGCCTCCTGCAGAGCCTACGCAGCTGGTCCGGCTGGCGGCTCAGAACACGACTTCCTCCACGCTCACATGACTCCCGGGGTCACACCGATGTGAGCGTGCCTAGCGAGCTTCAGGGAGGAAGGACACCAGCGGAAATCAAAGCAGTGACACACAGGGTTGGCCCCTTCTTACTCCTCCTTGCCCCCTAATAACAGCAAAGACTCTGCAGGCCCGGACGCACCTTTCTTCTACGATCTCGAATTTTCCTAGGACAACCCGTTGGAGCTCCTAAGAATACCGTGAGATTCTAACTAGCATTTCGTTTACGTCGTGCAGGCTTTGCTGGGAGCAGACTGCTGGGGAGAAGCATTTCTTTAACAATAACAAGTTTTCTGTTGTCCATGTGTCATCATTTTTACTTCTAGGAAGTTCTGTTTGGTAGAACATCTAACACAGGATAGGCTGGGAAGAAATTCTTTTGTTTTTTCTTTTATTTTAACAATTAATGTTTTTTATGGTGGTTGTTGTTGTTTATATATATTTGGTTGGTACGGGGTCTCACTACGCAGCTCGGCCTCGTAGTGATCCTCCTGCAGTCAGCCTCCCCAGCGCTAGGATTATAGGAGTGCGCCCCCAAGCCCAGACTGTGCAGCCGGTTTAGCCACCCTGGGGGTAGGGCTGGCGAGGCATGTGGTACCTGGGATCGGATGAACCACAGTCCCTGCGCTTGCCTAAGCTTGCCTAAGCAGGCGCTTAGTCTGCTGAGCTATCTCGCTGGTCCCCTTCACAATTAATGTTTATTGGTATATTTTTGACACGCCAAATGATCACATTCATCACAGGGAATTTGAACCCGTATGTGTTATACTTTAGCCTTTCTCTCCCATTACCCTCTTTACCTTCTGCCCCCAACTGTCCCCATTTACAGTTCTTTCCATTTTCTTCTTTTATCCCTAATCCTGTCTTCCCCTCCCCCATCTTCTGCCTTGGTCCCCTTCCTATTTGAACATTTGCTTCCTAATTCTCAATCTCTTGCACCCATTTTGCTCCTTATCTGCCCTTTGAGTTTTTCACGCAAGAGAAAAAAATGCAATATTTGAACTCCTGTGTCTAATTTATTTTACTACAGTGTATGGTCTCAAGGTGTATCCATTTACCTAAAAATGGCTCAAGCTTATCCTTTCTTATGGCAGTGTAATACTTGGTTATAAATAAGAACCACATTTTCTTTATTCAGTCATCCACCGATGGGCATCTGGGCTGCTTCCAGGATTTACTTACTATAAATTGTGCTGCTATAAACATAGGAGTACATGTATTGCTATGATATGATGCTCTTCACTCTTTCAGGAAGGTATCTAGAAGAATATCTTGGCCAAATGCAACATCGTTTTAGTTTTTTGAGGAATCTCCATACTGATGTCCACAGGGTTGCAGCAGCCTGCGCTCCCACCAACAGTGGAGGCTTCCTTTTCCTCAGAGTCAGGATTTGCAGCTTTTGCTATTGGTCAATTTTTTGAAGATCACATTCTTTCTAGAGCTCGATAGAATCTCAGTGTTGGTTTAATTTTCATTTCTCAAACGACCAGTGGCATTAAACATTTTTTCCAGTAAATCAGTTTGCCATTTGAACTTCATTTGAGGAGTGTCTTCTCATTTCAGGTGCCTATTTTTTTAATTGAATCTTTTAATTTGGAAGGTTGGATTTTTTTTTTTTTTTTTTTAGTTTTGTTTTTTGAGACAGGGTCTCACTCTGCAGGTCAGGCTGGCCTTGTGCTTGCTTTTGTAGCTCCTGGCCTGGCCTTGATCCTCCTGGCTCAACCTTCTGAGTTCTGGGATTACAGGTATGTGCCAGGATGCCTGGTTCTAGGCATAAAGGGTGATACAGCTTGCCCAGGGATCTGGGGCTGAGACCACATGGCTTGTGGGGCCAGGGATCAAACTTGGGTCCTTGTGCTTACCAGATAGGTGCGTATAACTCTTGAGTTATCTCTCTGGCCCCTTTTGAGTTCTTCATATATACTCGATATTAGTCCTTTAGGGAATAGCTGGTAAATATTTTTTCTGTTCTGTGGGCTGCTATTTCAGTCTGTTGGTGGTCTCATTTGCTGTGCACAAAGCTTTTTAGTGTGAAGTAATCTCAGTTGTTGATTCTTGGTAATATTTCCTGTGTGCTTGGGGTTTTCTTTATGAAGTCTTTGCCTACACTGTCGAGTAGCTTATCTCTCCTATCTTTCAGCAGATTGTTTCTGCTTTAATATTTAGATCTTTGGGGCTGGCAAGATAGCTCAGCATGCTAAGCACTTGCTTAGGTAAGTGCAGGGACAGGGCTTAATCTCTCACACCACAGGCCACTCTGGCCCCACCCATGGGCATGCCAGTGGGCCACAGAGTCTTGGGTGTGGTGATGCATGCCTGTAATCCCAGCACTGGGGAAGCTAAAACAGGAGGCTCACTCCTATTCTGAGGTGAGTAATGGGACCCTGTACCAAATACATAAATTAAAATAAAATAAAATTTAGATTTTTGACCCATTTTGATTTTGGTTTAGTGCAGGGTAAGAGATACAGCTCTAGGTTTAGTCTTCCACATGTGGAAATCCAGTTTTCTTGGCACCATTGTAGAAAGAGGTTGTCTTTCTTTGAAGGAGAATTCCTGATGTTAGAAGAGGACACTTGGGCTGATACACACATTCACAAACTCCAGAAGTTATGGATGTAGTTAAACTTTTTTTTTTTTTTTTTTTTTTTTTTTTTAAGATATAATGAAAGAGGGGATCAGAACAGGTGTGAGATCCGGCTCTGGATCGGGACATGAAAACCAGCTCTTTTGGTGATGTCTGCCTAGCTCAGGCTCTGGTTGGCTGGAGCCTAAGGTCCAAGGATGGTGGACATTAACCAAACAGACAGAATAGACAGAGCACACTGTGGACATGAGAACAGAAGAAGTGTCTGGAGTACTGATTCTAGCCACGCACGCTAACCTGAGAGGGGATCAGAAGAGGCTGCCCTGAGGAGACACCAGTGCTCACAGTTTTACAGAGCAGGGGTTGAGTTTGCAACAGACAAATGGGTGGAGGGCTCCCAAGGGATGGAGGGGGGAGCTGGTCCAGAACATGCCAAGGCCTGTGGAAGCAGAGCCACAGAGAAAGCAGCAAGCTACACAGGTGGAGCCACAGAGAGCCTCACTCAGCCGGACCACACAGTCGGAGAGAGGCGTGACTGCTCAACTACAAGAATCCAGAGTAGAATCTATGATGCTTTCTCTACGAAATGTCGGTCTTGAAATCTGACACCAATTATAGTCAACTTGGGCACTTCAGAGTGACAGCTAGTATTTTTGATTCATTTAACAGGTTAATGTTATCCTTCAAATTTACAACTAACCCTTGTCCTTAGAAAAACATTTGTGATCTCAGATGAATCTTCAGTTATTCTTCCTCCTTATGAAGCATAAACTATTGAGTTTGATGAAAAGCAACAATATTGTTTTCAAGTGCTATTTCATATGGGTCTTTTCATTTGTTCTCTTTTCTCTGTTTTTGAATCTCCCACGCAAGAGTCGAACATCCTGCATAAAATCACATTCTCTCTCAAAGCCTGCTGCTCATAAACTTGATTAAGGTGTGAGGTGGGAAACTCACAACTACATGAGTATGTGGAAAGAAAACAGAAGCCATAATCATCATTTGTTTTATTAATAAAATATGAAAGAATTAAGATAATTGTGTATTAGTGTATCAAAAGCACAAGGTGCTACTGTATATCTACTATCATGGCTAAAATGTAGGGGAAAAAAAGTGTTAGGAAAGATACGGGGAATTTGGAACACTTGAAAACCACTAGAGGGAATATAAAATGGTTCTGCTACTGTGGAAAACAGGCTAGAGGCCCTGAAGAAGTTAAAAATACATGACCATTATCCACACTCCAGAGGCTACTTTAGCAAGATCCCAAATTAGATCCCAGAGCCTTGGCCACATAGCAAGACTCTGTCAAAATAAAAGAAATAAAATAGACAAGAATTAAGAACACAGTCTAATGTTAAAAAAAAAAGATAAGCCTTTGACCTTAGGATTCTAGGCTTAAGTTTCCATATACCCAAAAGAACTGAAAGCTACTCAAACGTGAATGTGTTCTACCAGTCAAAACTGTAAAAATGGTAGAAAGAGCCCAAAGGCTCAGCAGCGCATGAGGGGATACATACAGTGGGAGAGCACATGCAATGGAACATTACCTGGGAAAAGGAACACAGTACTGATCTACTCCCCTACAATGTGGGGGAGGTGCAATCTAACACCAAGTCTGACTTAATGAACTAGGCATTCTTTTTTAAAGTTACCTCTTTAATGAGCAATTTCTTAAGTGTGTTTGGTGAATTTCAATGCCAGATCAGAGATAATTTAATGACAGTTACATACATACTCACCTGCATAGTACTTTTAAACACAATGGCTATGGGCCCTAAGGGGATGTACAGTAGAAGCTCCACACAGAACTGACTGCATGCAGATATTTTTTAAAGTAGCTTTCCAGCACTTGCCTTCTGGTGGTCTGTTTGTTGGAGTCCTCCCCTCCCCCCCGAGTCATATGTCAAAATCATAACCCTTAAGATATATATTTTTGGGTGGAGGAAGGCCTCTGGGAGATAACTCTCTCACGAGGGTCGAAGCCTCACAGTGGGATTAGTGAGCTCTGCCTTTAAGTAGAGATGCAAGAGAGACCATCAACCTCTCTCGCTCCCACATGAGGACAGAGCGAGGAGGCCATCTGCACGCTAGGAAAGGGTCCTCACCCGCGGCTGACCATGCTGGCGCTGTGCCCTGGGACGCCCGGCCACCACAATGGGCTATTATTCTAGCCACTCAGTTTATGCTGTCTCATCACAATGGTCTGAAGTAAGAAATGCTCTTCGATGACTTTTTAAAATGTCTTGGGCCAGTGAAATAGCTCAGCGGACTAAGTGCCTGCTTTGGCAAGTGCAGGGACCAGGGTTCAATCTGCCAAGCCGGCTCCACCCCCCAGGGTGTGCTAAGCTGGTGACCCAGTCCGGGCATGGTGACACATGCCTGTAATCCCAGCACTGGGAAGGCTGAGGATCACCATGAGTCTAAGCTGTGCAGTGAGACCCTGTACCAAATATATAATTTTTTTTTTAAAAGTCTTCTTGGATGTGGATAAGGTGACTAAGAGCCACTGTTTATCTTCAGATATGTCCCAAGAAAATAAACATGTGCTTCAGGGATATGTGAAGGTACTAGAAAAGTTAATGTTTCTCTTAAAGGAAGAGAGAAGAGTTCGTAATAGAGTGGGTGTCTTCACAATGCATAACGAGCTTCACTCCAATACGATGCCGCCTCTTCTAGGAAGCAAAAGCCTCAAATTTACCTTTATTCCTTACTCTCTGCCAAGCACATGGCATTCCTCAAGCATCTTCCACACAAAAAGACTTCTCTTGCCACGTCAGTTTGCAAGATGTGTGGCAAGAGAAACCTCTGCTTTCCACCTCTGGGACCACTCTGCTGGTTCCTCAACAGAAACTTCAACGAAAGCCAAACTGTTGTAATAACCCACTCTGGCACCACTGTCACCCAGAATGAGGAAGAAATATGAACTCATTGTAGGATGTGGTCTCAAATTGAAGCACTATTTTTCAAAAGCAAAACCACACTAAAATGAGACCAGGAACAATTTCAGTAGCTGAAGCCAATCTGCACATTTTCTGCCTTGCCCTTCCACACCTGGCAGGGTCTACAGAGGAGAAAATGGCCCCTGCCCCATGTAACAACAAGGAAAGCCACTTCCCATCATTTGGAGAGGAAAGAAAAACACTTACTCTCAGAGAACAATTTATTAAGTACTGTATTTATTTTCTAGGGCTGCCAAAACAAAATACCATGGACTGACTAGCTTAAATAAGAGAAGTACATTTCCTCATAGGTCCACAAAAGAAATGGCCACGTCTGACCTGTGGGCAGGGCTGGTTTCCTCTGAGGCCTCAATCTTTTTTTTTTTTTTTTTTTGCGGAGCCATCTCCCCGGCCCCTAAGGCCTCAATCTTTAGCTTATTGATGGCCATTTACCCCCACAGCTCCACCTGCGCTCCCCTCTATGTGAGTGGGCTGTAATATCTTCTCACAAGGAACCAATCATGCTGACTTAGGGTCGCGCCAGGGGCCTCATTTTAAGGTGACACAGCCTGCAAATACAGTCACATTTCTAAGGCAGGATGGGTCAAAGATCACAGCATTCCATTCTAGGTGACTGGCTCTGTGCACAATAAACAGACCAGCACTAGAATCCCAAGATATTCAAGCTAAACTGGTTCAGAGACACAAACCTGAAAATTTGTGGAAAATTGTGGTAAATCTGCTTTTTTGCCTTAGAAAGTGGCATCTGGGGACCTAGAACTGATTTCTGCTCAAAAAAGAAGGCCCTGGGGGCCGGGGAGATGGCTCAGTGGAATAAGCGCTTCCCTGGCAAGCACAAGGGCCTGACTTCAATCCCCGGTTCCACAAAAAAAAAAGAAGGCCCTGCTGCTGGAAAGGGGCTCTTCTGGGAGCAAAACACAGGTGGCTGGTGGCCAGCCACATGGGCACACATGACACTACTTCCTTCCTGGTCAGTATCAAAGGCATTTCCATGTTTCTTCTGGAATCTTCTTTCAGACTCATTCTGCCAGAAAAGTTCAAGGCATTGGTTTGCAGCTCCAAGAATCCAACTGCATGGCAAGTTCCTCTGGGTGTCCTGGTTAATTGGGTTTGTGCTTGGCAATAAGAAAATTACAGCACCTTCCCGAAGAATCTTGCGAGTTTCACCTCCTTCCTAAAGCTGTGGCTCTTCTGGCAAGGAAAAGTGTGTCCAGAATGCCTTCTTTGGCTAGGGAGCACAATGTAACTTTTTAATGATATATAGCTTCTCTTCTTCTTCTTCTTCTTCTTCTTCTTTTTTTTGTTTTGTATTTTAGGGAAGGGTCTACAGGGTGATCAGGGTCTCACTTACGAGATTGGACTCCTAATGATCGGCCTGTTTACAGCCTCCCAAGAGCTGGGATTACAGACTCTCACCAACACGCCCAGTCTCAATTGCCATCTCATTGTGCCCGGGGGGGGGGGGGCTGGCACAGCAGGCCCAGGGATCGAATCCCAGCCTCTGTGCCTGCAGGTGCCTTAATCTGCTGCGCTATTTGGCTGGCTCTTATTTGCATATTTTCAAAGTGTCTCCAATGTCACTTTTATTCCCCGTTCATTTGCAGGTACATTTTCTCCAGAATGTTTTCATACTCAGGTTTTTCCTACCAACTCAGTTAGCTAATAGAGTATATAATCTGCCATCCTTTCTGTTTCATCTATGGTTTGGGGGATGCACAAGTGCTTGGATTGTCACAAATATCACTGTAAGCCTTAGTGACATACATCAGTGTATCCAGTTTCAAACTTATGTTATTCCTATGCTCTCTGTAATAGCAAATTTATATTATATATAAATATATATTTGTCTTAGGTTTTTTTTTTTTTTGGCTAAGAATTATATATAGAGAGTCTTTCTTAGTCCTTGTCTTGACCCAGGAAGTTTATATTTGTAATCCCATGGAAAAGTTATTGGAAATCTAGTGAATTAACTCTAATCTACCACTCCAGTAGATTCTACAATCTACAATCTTTGGTGAGAATAAAGACACTAATGCATATTTGTAGTTGTAGAGAGCCATGGCATCTTAAGTCCAGCCACGATGATGGGTAATGGGAACCGAGGCCTCCAGCCACGATGGAACCTGGGTGTTGTAGTTTGTGTCTTGTCAGCCCCCAAAGCCTCATGTAGTCATGGGGCAGTTACTGGAGTTTGTGATTGATTCTTAATCCAATGCTGGGATTGCAGATGTGAGTGCTACACTCTGACCCTGGGGTAGGTAATCCGCAATAAAATGTAAGTAAGAGAAAAGAGCCTAGCTAGCCGCTGGAGCTGCTGCCACTCCCTTTGCTCTTTGCCACCACCATGAATGGCTACTCTCTGCCATGTGCCACTCTGCCTTGGAGCCAGCCAAGTATGGACTGAAACCTCCACTAACTGTGAGCTAAATAAATCTTTCCTTCCTTCATTTTGGGTGTTGGGCATTTTGTCCCGGCAATGAGAGAAGAGTAACTGAGACACCATGTTTTATTAATTCATGAAGAAGGGAGTAGCTGGAGGAAGAGGCACTGTGAGAATGGCGGAAGTACTGAGTACTACTGTTTTCTACCTCTTTTCTTTTCCCTGTCACCCTGTGACCATTCATGGTAAAAGGCTCTATACACTTATCCAAGTTACTTTTTATTCCTCTCTCAAAGGCCTCTGCTTTCAGATTTCTAAGTCAAGCTAATGCTTTCTCTTGTCGCCTGACCCTTGACCCCTGACCCCTGACCCCTAACCTGAGTTGAAGCCTGTTGTTCTGAAATCTTGCACTGATCCCCACAGAGGTGCCTTCTTGAACCCTGGATTTGGTGACACTTGTGATATAAGATAAGCTTGGTCAACTGCAGCCACACTCCTGTTCCCACTAGAAATTGTCTTCCTCTACCATGGGAAAAGGGGGCTCTCCCAAAAGACTATCTGCACCCAAATTTTATTTGGAATTACATTTCACATCAGTTTTTTAAAATGTAGTAAAAATCTAAAGACCTGAAAACCAGACATACTCTAATCTGCAGCACAATTTATTATCTGGTGGTAGTATGTGATACATTGATAGGCCTTGATTTAACACCAGGTGGCCTCTTTTGAGACAAAGCAACTGAAAAAGAAAACTTCAAAATGTGCAAAGGCAATAAATATCAAACTTTCTGATCTAAAATGTATAAATATAAAATATCAGTCATTTCTGGAAACATCTTAAGGATATCCGGCAGCCACACATCCACAGGCAGGTGTCTGTGCTGAGCGTGCTTCGGCTCAGAGAGTATCACCTCAGGTCCAGCACAGTTGTCTTCATGTCTTTTACCAGCACATGTTTGCATATCTAGGCAAGAAAAAAAGTCACTGTTATATGATAATATTTAACATGTGATTCTCTTTAGGGAGGGAGTGCGGGTTCTCTAGTTTAGAAAATTTTCCAGTTTAACCAATATTCCCATCAGAACAAGTACAGTCATGTGTATTCCTTTTCAAAAACCAACAGTTGTCTGCATAAGTTGCCAAGTGATTTCCATTTTAAATAAATTCTGTCTTCAAACAATGTTTCAGCCCATAGAACCCTTAAGCAAATAATTAGGGGGAAAAAGAGGTAGTCAAATCATGTTTCTTTGGGGCTGTACAAAGCTAATCAAAAAAGCACAGTTACAGCCTAGGCCCGGTGGTGCATGCATGTCATCCTAGCACACTGGGAGGCTGAGGCAGGAGGATCCCAAGCTCAAAGTCTAGCCTGAGCAACTTAGCAAGACTGTGCCTCAAAATAACAAGAAAAATACAAAAAAACCCTAGGTAGCTCAATTCGAAGACCTTGGATTCAATCTCTAGTATGACAAAATTTAAAAAAAGAGAGGGAGGGAGATAGAAAAAGCGGGGGAGGACAGAGAGACAGAGAATGATTACAGTTTCCATTGAATCATTATGAAAAAATTAATTCAGCCAAACCAAGCAGGAAGAATTAATGAGACTCTTACTATGATGTTCTCTGAGGACTGCCTATGTGGACTCTCAAGAAACATTGCTTAAGCATCACACAAGTGCATAAATGGCTAGAGAACTTTATGAATAATCAGCTCTACCACAGAAATCCTGACATTTCCTTGCAAATAAAATAAGAGAGAAATCAGAGCGTACATACAAAGCCTAAAGTCTGAACTAAGAGTCCATTCAGGCTGCTATCCTACCGCCAACTGCTGCCAACTTTCTTCTTTAAAAAAGAGCTGAGGGGAGAAATGAGTATCAGCAAAAATAACCCCACAGGGCTGGCGAGATAGCTCAGTGGACTAAGCGCCTGCTTAGGCTAGCACAGGGACTGGAGTTTGATCCCTGGCACCATATGCCACACTAGCCCCACCCCTGGATGTGCTGAGCCTGTGACAGAGTCCAGGTGTGGTACAGCATGCTTATAATCCCAGTGCTGGGGGATCACTATGAGTCCAAGATGCACAGCGAGACCCTCTACCACACAAAAGAAAAACACAAAACAACCCCCCCCCCCCACTCACACTAAACAGTCGGGGCTCCTTGGTGTGCGGATGGAAGCCCTTCTTCTTGCAAGCAGACACCTCAAGCATGCCAGCATTTGTGAGCCTGAAGATCCCAGTGCTGCATTTCAGGGTAAGAAAAAAGGCACAAACGTACAGATCACTTGGAATTTCAGAAGTTTTCCCCAAACAATGCACGCACTGCACGCATGATTCCTCAAAATAGCACCAAAGAAGAAAACAAAAACTAGGAATTCCACAGTGATTTTTTTTAAACTAATCTTTCCCTGACTGGTCCAGAAGGAAGGACCGTGGCGGAGGGGATTGTGGGATCATGATGGGGACAGGAAGTGTGGCTGCTGTGTGAGGTCACAGAGGAGAGCTTGACACTCTCCAGTAGCACTAGTGAAATTATGAGACAAACATTTTTAATTTTCCTAATCCTAGAAAGTACTTCCTCATAGCAATAGAAATGTTTACAAGAACCTGCTGCAGTGGCAGGCACTCTGCTAAACTATCCCGGAATTTTATCTTCACATCAACCCAGGATGAGTAGGAACGAGGCAGGAAGAAACTGTGGCTCCCAGCAGTCAGGCATCCTAGGACATGAGGGTGAGGCCAGGCCTCCAAAATAAGCCTAACCGGCTCCTATATGTGTCAGTACTTGACAGTTAGCAGCATCTCCCAAAGTGGGGACAGTCCTGGAGTAATGGAGCTAAGCCTGGGAAAGTTCTTACAATAAAATACAATAGGGGGCCAGTGAGATAGCTCAGCAGACTAAAGCATCTGCTTAGGCAAGCTTAGGTAAGTGCAGGGACCGTGGCTTGATCCCTGGCACAACATGTCATGCCAGCTCCCATTCCCAGGGCAGGCTGAGTTGGTTAGAGTCTGGGTGTCGAGGCATATGCCTGTAATCCTAGCACTGGGGAGGCTGAAAGCAGGGGATCACCACGAGTCTGAGTTATTTAGCGAGACCCTGCAATGACCACGTACACTTAAAAAAGAAAGGGTAGAAATAGAATCTCAAAAATCAAGCTGGGCATGGTGGCACACACTGTAATCCCAGTACTTTGGAAGGCTGAGGCAGGATGACTACAAGTTTGAGTCCTACTTGGTCAACTTAAAAACTTTGCAATCCTGTCTTAAAATTTTAAAAGTGGGGGTAGGAGGAGCTTTAAAAGGCCTTGGGCTCTAAAGACTTTGGGTTCAATTCCCAACACACACACACACACACACACACACACACACACACCCCACCAAACAAGTCAAAGCATTCCTCTTAAACATCATCCACTTTAAGGCCACACTAGAAACACTTCCACAAACAGGACCTCACAGGGCGAGGCTTCCAAGCTGGCTCTGCCCTCTCCTCTTCTGAAGGTCATCATGAGGCTCCCCACCCAAGGACCATGGTGTGCGACAGACATGGTCGCAATGGCCCCCAAAAGCCTGCCTGGGCTCCCTGCCAAGTCACACTTACTCTTTATGCTTTGGGGAACACACAATGGCCACGGCTTCCGGCAACATGAGCTGGTAGGAGCAGTGCGTGTGGAGGTCAACGCTGGACAGGAAAGCGGTCTGGGTGGGGTGCGTCTGTCAACAGAGAGACAGTGAGCCCTGGGGTGGCTGTGGCTCAGCCGGGTCAGGGGCTCCTCCAAGGGAAAATTCTTCGTTCACATTCTTTTTTTTTTACCCTCATTAAGTAAGTATTTTAAAGTGGTGTTTGGCTGCCACAGTCCTTCCAATTATGCATTCTTACAATTTCCTTGGAGCAAATACCCAGAGCACTATGCATTTTCTTTTTACAAAAAAAAAAAAAAGCTGGAAGGTGGGTATGGTGGGTCCTGTCATGAGCCCAGCTCACTGGGAAGCTGAGGCAGGAGGACCACAAATTCAAGCTGCCCTGGACACCTCACTGACTTAGTAAGACTCTGTCTCAAAAATGTAAAATTACAATAACAATAATAAGGAGCTGGGGTGCAGCTCAGTGTGAAGGCTCTAAGTTCAACTCCCAGTACTAGCACACACAAACAAAAAAAGCTGGAAATGATTTGCCAAATGTTTTAAATAGAATTTCATTTAATCACTACAACTCACCTATGATTATTTATTTTATTGTCTCAATTTTAGATGTAACTCAGAAAGGTGAAGCAGCCGGGTCCATAGCCAGTAAGGAGGAGAGGGTCTATCACTGCAGACCCTGACCCAGAAATACTTTTACATAAAACCACAGATGTGGAAGTTTTCACCACATATACTACATGTTACTGTGCTACATGCCGCCCCGTGCTGCCGAGTGTCCTCCTGCGGATTGCTACTCCCCATAAAGAAGGACGGGCACCTCCAGGCTGTTAAAGATGCTTGGGACCCACCATGTGCAGTACCTGAGTACATGGTAAGAATGAACGGGGGATAGAAAGCAAAGGAGGTCTTCCAAGTTTCTGGCTATCTACAAACTTATGAGACAAATCGGAGCTTCATACTTGAATATGAAGCATACATGTACATATAACGATTAAAGATTCACATTAAAACCTAATGGCACTCAAAAAAATATATAAAGGAACGTGACCATTTTAGGCATGAAACAATGCCTTTGGCACGCACAATCTGGTCCCGGCGCCATGATTCGCTCATACGGCTCAGTGAGGATGACTAGCCCACTGCTTGGCCATTGGCAATTTGTAAAGTTGATGATGATATGATAATAAGAGGGTATGGAGATTAAAGGGGGTGATCCGTGTAGAATTCTTACACCACAGTCCAGCATGCAGAAAGGAACCACAGTTGTTTGGTGTCAGTGCTGCGCTATTTCAATGTTATTATTAACTAAAGGGCAAATGCTCACCATAAAATCCTATGTGTGTAAACACCAGCGTGTGTCATAGAAATAACAGACTTTCCCAACTCTTCCTATTTGAGAGAATGAAGGATTAAAAGTAAAAATATAATCGTGGGCCTATAAAGAACTAGATTATCAAAGAAAGGAAAATTATCTTGACATTCTCTTGTGTATGGTGCTGGGGGTTGAAACTAGAGCCTTACGCAGGCTGATCCCACGCTTAACTGAGAGCTACATGCCCTGCCCAGTGCCCACTTTTTAAACCCAAATATTTAGCAGGGGCATGAATGGAGGGTCTGACTGCTTGTTATCTAACAAGGAACACCTTCTTGGGGGAAATTAAGAGTTTCTCTGCCTTGGTCAGGCAGCAAATTTTTCAAAGCAACTACTATGATATGGAGGCAGCAAATAGGTTGTGAAATAGACAAATCACACTTGTCAGGTTATTTCCAGAGCAAATGCACACTACGTCACCATCTATGCCTTTCATCTCTGCCAATGAGCATCCCTTCTATCCTGATGAGCATCTCTCTCTCCTCAGGGAATCTTTCCCTGACTCTATGGAAATAAAAACTTTGATAATGCTGCCGCTGCTGCTGCTGCTGCTGATGACGGTGATGATGATGGTGACGATGACAATAGTGATTAAAGCGGTAAATGCCATTTGTTGCAAGTGAATAGTAACTTCCTGGGCACTGAGCTCACTAGGCACTTTCTCACAACAAGATGCAATCAGTGCTGTTATTACCCCCGTTACAGACAAATAAACTAAACAGAAGAGTAAGTACCTCCCTGAAGTTCAGACAGCAAGTCAAGCCAAGAAGTATAAGTTCGAACTCAGGTCTGTCTGATTCCAATTCAGCCTTTCTTTCCTATAACTTATTTATTTATTTATTTATTTATTTACAGAACCGGGGATTGAACTGAAGCCCGTGCGCTTGACTGGGAAATGCTTATTCCACTGAGCCACCTCCCTGGCCCCCTATAACAAATTTATATCTGTAAAAAAGTAGGTTTTGGACTTCGTTGCTGTTATCTTGCTCTATAAAAACTACCACCAAAGTGGTTTCAATGATATTTAGAAATGCAGTATTTTTATTTTCCTGTAACCACAACAATTTGATGCAATTAGACAAGTTTAAAAACAAAGCTCTATAATTCCAGAACTGTGCCAAATTCCTAACTTAAACAACTGGGATTCGTTCCTACATAAATTATATACAGTGAAGTTCACAGGAAAAATACTTGCTTTAGTTTGGGAATGTTTTGTGTGATAAACTAACATTGGCTCATTGATTGTGTAATTTAAATAACTATAATTTTTGGTTTGTTACAATTTCTTTGCTATGACTTATTTCACTATAAAATATACACTTGCTACAGAAGTTATATTAGGCTGAATAATGGCTCTTAAATGAACAATTCACAAATCAACAGTAAAGCATATTATTTATTATTGAGCAGCTAGATGCATGGCAAGGCTTTCCAGTCTCCTCATTGTAAATTAATTCCTGCATGTGCAAGCCAGGTCGCACTTTCCCAGAAGGCTTGCACACCTGCTATCTTGTCTGCTGCTCTCATAAATCCAGTGAGGCAAGATGGCATTCGCTGATCTCATGCAATCAAAGCAGAAACTTGGAAATAAGGAGATTAGTAGTCTTGACTAAGGCTTGTAGTAATTTATAGGTGGAGAAGGAATAAAGTCTTGGCCAGCCTCTTAAACTAGTACTAAACACTTGATGTGCATGTGCGTGGCTACCCCTATCAGTATTTGTATATAATATAAAACAAGCCAATCACTTAGCTTTGATTTTCTAGGGGCTCTCGGGTGTGCCTGCCGCACATGCGCTCTGGGAATCTGCTGGGGCAGCATCCATGGCAGCTGGATGCACTGCTCCGCCTTCTATGGTGTGGATGAGGCTGTTCCCTCCAACGTTCATGTCATTTCCAGTGTGACGGAATTCAGTAGCGTGGCCTTGTAAAGTGATTATTAGCACCCCCATAAGTAACTTGGGGTTCAAGGAAGATGCTCTCTTTTCTCCCACTTGCCACTATTGAGGACAGCATCCAAGTACCACCTAGGGAGAGAGAGCGGCCCTCCCAGACACCACTGCAAGGTCTTGATTCCCCTGGCTTGAGTATCCTCTTATAGCACCACAAATGCGCCAGGACAGTACCCCAGGTCCAGACGTATGAGACTGAATGGAAAAGGCATCCATTTCGTGGACCGAACTATGGGTAAGAAAGAGTATCACTACCAATAATAACACTTATAGTTTTGCTGAAGTCTTAGCCTAGAAAACTAGGCTAAAAAATTCACCGGGGTTTTCTCGTTTAATACTCACTAGCACATGAAATCAATCATTATAATCCCCATTTTCTGAATGTTAAAGCTGATGTTCAGACTGGCTGAGTGATTTGCCAGCATTCCCACAGGATTCTTCGGAAGTGACACTTATACAATTATTTGATTTTTAAGCCTTTTTCTGCTCTCACGATGGCCTGGTAGGGGTCAGAACCCACCGTTCTTGGTCCTACCCATTTTCTCAACTCCAATACTGTTAATACATTAATATATCTACCTTTGGGCCACAGGGGTGCTGGTGCTGCAAAATATATGGATGTTATTTGATATGTATATACACAACAGCTATTAAAAAGAAACTTTTCCAGAAAAATTTTAAAAACCATCCAGTTTAGACTCACAGCAAAAGGAAAGAGAATACCATACCCATCTATCAAATCAGGTTTTAAAAACCTGGCTAAGCCTCAGTAGCCTGTATGAGGCTAGCAAAATCATCAGTGTCATTTCATTTTGTTGCTAGCAAAATTACCAGCGTCATCTCACTTCCCAATGTTACACTTTCTCCATCAACTTCAAATGGTATCCAAAAAGCTTAAGCAGTCTCTCTTCAAATCCAAACTTGACAGATTGAGCCACAGGTGAACAATGAAGAAAATGCTTCGATATGATGACATTTATTATACTCAAAAATTTAAAACCTATTGAAATTAAGCTAAATTTCTCCCAGAGGAAAATAACAGACCATACAAAAATAAAATGGAATTAAAACGTCAAACGTACATGGATCCATCCCAAGGTGAGGAGGCCGTGTTGATCCTGCACACTGAATAATTCTTCCACATTCTCCACATCACAATAGTCTGGCCCCGCAGACTGCTTTGGCACAATCACGTGGGTAATAGTAAACTCATTGTGTGTCTAAAAGACAGTTTAAAGAAAAGAACAGGCACAAGAAAGAAAAAAATCTTAGTGGGATATGTGATGTTTGGCTACGGGAGCATATCCCTACCATCTGCACCACTCCCGGCCCTGCCACAACTCAAGAACAAAAGTCCCAGCCACAAAAGTAGATTGTTGGTGAGAAGGTTTGAGAATCGGTTGTCCAGAGCTTGAAACCCATTTTTGCAGCAGAAAGTGCATCATGGGCAGAATTAGCACCTTGAGGGATAGGGTCATGGAAGTGCAGTTAATAAATAATGTATTGACATATATTAGATCTGGAACAGAAAAAGTGAGAACAAACCCAGGACTGGTTTATTTGGAGGAAGAGATACTACCTGAATAATTTGCTGTGTCACTGAGGAACATCTCTAAGAGTTGTGGATTTGACAGTCCTTTTCTTTTTTAAGTTAATCCTGTTTATTTATTTTTAATTTTTTGTTCTTGTTGTAGTTGTTTTGTTTTGTTTTGTGGTACCAGAGATTGAACTCAGGACCTTGCACTTGCCAGGCAGGTGCTTATGCCACTGAGCTATCTCCCTGGCCCTTCAAGTTAATCCTGTTTTACTTTTCTTAAAGACTTATGGTTTTCCTCTAACATTGGGTTTAACTAGACTCTCCTATAATTTTGCTAATGTTTTGATTTTTATAATTAAATAAAAGGGAAAGAAAAGCATGTTAGGCCTCTGAGGCAAAAGGTAAAGGTTGGAAAGAAGAGGCTGCTGAGGCGGCAATGCAATGCAACGCCTGTGGCAGCCTTCAACCTGGAAGCAGCTGTCTTCCCTGGTGGGCTTGCCTGGCCCTCCCCACACTGTGCTAGGAGCTCCTGGAGGATTGCACACTGTCCCCTGAACTGTGGCTGCAAGCCCGCCCCCCATCATCCCCACACAAGGCCGCACTTGCATGCTGCTCTGCACTTCCACCAGAGCTTGGAATAGCCGTCCTTCCTAAGTACCTTGCAAGCTTCCTGTGGCAGAAACTGGGCTATTCCAGGCCACTGGATGCCTATCAAGGTGCCAGCATACATAAATATTCATTTTGTTTTATTTGTCTGATGAATGATAATGAATCAATGAATCAACCAACCAAATGAAACATAACTTGAGGGGGATAAAGCAACAAGGAGTAACAAAGGTGACCGGGGAGGAGACGATGGGCCCTTCTGTGCCCATGTCCAGTGTTTTCCTCTCTTGGAGGAAAATGAATGATGAAACACTGAAATTCAGTCAGAGAATAAACGTCAGATGAAACTTAGTGTTCATGCTAAATGTTAAAGACTGGGACTGTGCGCGGGGCCCAGAAATACAGACTGATACTTATAAGAACCTGTGAAAGGACACTTGAGAAGACGTTCTTGGTCTTTACTGCAAGAGGAAATCGAATTGGTCCTTTCTCATTTGCCCCTTGTATTTTGACATTGTCTTCTGTCATATTTCTGGCAACATCTTTTTCAGACATGACCAGTGATTATAGATTCAGGGGTACTGAATCTATTGCTTTGAATTAAAGAAAACAACGAAACTTTAAGTTCATTCCACATGTATTTGGAAAAAGGATGGGAAGATATTTGCCAGAAGGACAGGTAGTTAATTTAAAAAAGTGTTATAAACCAGAAATTGTCATGAACTTTGATGTAGCAAATAAGGTAAATTTGTAAACTTGAAGACTTATAGTCTACCATTTTTCTAAACCAAGATTTAATTTATGGTTTGATTCCTTTAAACAAGCTTTGATGATGCTTCTGAAATTTAACAACGCATTTTCTAGAAACATAGTCCATGAGTAATGATAGATTTAAGCAATTATTCTATATAAAATGAATTTCATAATATTTAAAACTCTTAGCAGTCTTTTATTTTGCTCTACTAATCACAAGAAAGCCAATACTACCAACAGTTTCTTGTGCAGAGAGACAGGAGAAAAGGCCATACCAGCTTTCCGCAGAGGATCCCACAAGTTTCTATTCCTCTTACTGTATTCGATTCAGCCAGCAGCAGGAATTTGTGGCAAAGATCTCGCGGTAAAACCACACATCTCAATCCTTCAACCACTAAATCTATGACACAGAGAAAGGACAAAAAGCTAAAAAGCAAATCCTATATCCTGTCCTTCAAAATAGTTTTTGGAGAGTAACCGTAGTGAAATATAAAGTCCAAAAATGAAATTATCAGGTATGTCATTTTCTGCGTTGTGCTTTAAAATTCTTAAAAGACAGATGACTAAAAAGAAAATAAAATTACATTTTGTATATAAATTACTTTATAAACAAAGGCCTAAATTGTGAGCATTTTTACATGTCTGTGCCTTGCCAATTATCTCCATGTATTTGTGTATTTTCCTCTAGTGCATAGCACATAGGCCACTAAACGCAGAGGCTACCCAGAACACACTTCGTCTCCTACAAGATACAGAATAAATACTCATTATACTTATTATGTGTTGTTTATATTTAATGAAAGTTGATGACCAGTGAGCAGAAGTATGCTTTGGGAAGTAATTAGTAATAAAGTAGTTTATAAAATGGGTGCCTATCATAATTATACTTTAAAAATAATTAGGCATATAGATTCCATCTGACAGTGTCTCCCTAAAAGAATTCCTCATTTGATTCTGGGTACTTGCCAGGATAGTTCTTACAGTATTAACCAGCATTAATTGTTGGCAGAAATACATACTCCATTTAGAGATTAACTATGTAAGAGAGATTTTGATTCATGAAAAATGCCAAACCATTATGCTGTTGAGTAAAAGTCTGGACAATTATTTGAGTGACTTCTTTTCTCTCCAGACTACCGTTTACCTTTAAGATTTATGTGTTTCCTAGTTAAGCTACATGGAAGAAAACAAATGCTAAGAATTCCCATGTAAACAACACATGTAACTGACAGATGTGTCAGGATTAATTTGGAAAGAGAGAATGATAAAAAAAAAAAAAAAAAAAAAGAATTCCCATGTAAAACCCTGTGCTCAGGGGCTGGAGAAATAGCTCAGTGGTCTATGCGCCTGCCTGGCAAGTAGAAGGTCCTGAGTTCAATCCCCAGTACCATGTGCCCGCTGGACCTGGAGCCCCAGGTGTGCTGTGGCAGCCACTGAAACTGGCTGTGAGACGGAAGGATCACTACAAGTCTGAGCTGCATCACAAGACCCCGTACCAAATAAAAAAACAACAACAAAAAAAACCCTGTGCTCAATAGGAAGTTGCCCCACTTATTACAGTCTGCTTCACTGTTGGGTGTGTCACGTTTCCTGAATTTTAAAATCATATATAGCAAAAGCATCAGAGCACAGACAAGTTAGTTCTGCCAGTGATTCCATTTAATTGAGAGGTCCTGCTACAGTTAGTAAGTTAATGAACAGACCCCACCCCTCAGCTGCCACAGGGGAATGGTTCCACCAGAGCAGCCTATCTTGAGGGGCACGTGGTATCAACTTACTCTGCACGGCGCTCAGAGTAGCTGCTGGCTTTAAGGCTCTGTTGACAGGAGGTGAATGGCTAGTATAGTTGGTTGCTTCACTTTTGTTAGGTTGATCTGTGAATACATTCAGCAAGGAATTGTTCTGGTGTGTAGAAAAGCAGGAGAGAGCCTTCCCATCGATCTGCTCCGACAGTGCCAGTGTCTCCTGACTTCGAGCCTGGCCACGGGCTAATTCTTGCTTCTTGAGTTGGTCTTCGAAAAACAGAAACTGCTCTGACTCTAGCTGCTGTTGGCGCATCTGAGCAATCCGCTTCCTTTCTGCCTCTATCAATCTCTGATGCTCCAGTTTTTTGAGAATTTCAGCTTTGTATTTGTTCTAAAAAAATGTGGTTGGCAAAAGAAAAGGTTACTTTCTAAGGGAAAAACATCAAGCTGGGATTACATACTTTCCATCTTCTAGCAGCCAGAGACAGCTGGAGACTGATCCATCCAAAGGGACACTCATAAAACCATGAGGAAGACACACACCATAAAAAAAGTCCCTTATTCTGATTGAGGCAGCAGTTCACAATCGTCTCATACTTTACCAGACATGGGCTATGACAGCCAAGTTCCATCCCTTCTCTTGTACTTCTAAATATTGGAAAACCAAGGTCAGGGTTATCTGCTTAGCCTGACCAGCCAGTCTGTATGAAACAAAATCTTTCCTGAGGACTGCATTGCCCCATCCAGCCACAGGTGGCCACATGTGGCTATGTATGTACACTTAACAAAAAGTAAAGCAAACTAGAAATTCAATGCTTCAATGATAATATTTTCAGGACCCAATAGCGACACGTGGCTGCTGGCTGCCATATTGAAAGTGTCCAATAGGACCCGTTCAGCATTACAGGAAACTGTATGGCACAGGACTGACCCAGAACTTTTGTCATTTGGGTTTTAAGACTCATTCTCTACTAGAATTTTATGGAAAAAGCATCACAAAGAAATAGTTCTTAACACTTTTTTTTTTTTTTTTTTGTGGAACCAGGGATTGAACTCAGGCCCTTCCACTTGCCAGGGAAGCACTTATTCCACTAAGCCATCTCCCCAGCTGTACCATATCTATCAGAATTTACCAGAAATTTTATTACAAATGCAGAATCCTGAGCTCCTCAGTCCCAACAAAATATCCAGGCATTATTAGATCAGAGAACAATAAATTTTTAATAAGCTTCCCAAATGATATTGTTAGAAACTAGATATGGGGAGTTACTGTATGGTGGAGGTAGTGAAGGAGAGAGATTAGATCCTGCATTTCTAAAAAACGTCTAGTCCACAAAGGAGCAGTTGGCAGCCAGGGCTTCTAGGGCAGTTTGGTTACCTCTTCTAAGTGTAGCTGATGCCAATCCACTCCCACGTATTTCTACATAGGACAGTAGTGTGCTTGGCAAGGCAGTCTGTGTCACCAGGCAGAAGGTGGCACAGCAGCTGAGCATACCCCTCCCAGCAAGTGTGGGAGACCAGAGCTGGGTGTGGGAGACCCGAGCCGAGCACTGTTCACCCTCGCTGTGGCTTTGATTTTGCTCAACAAAATCACAGCTGTCTTTCACATTTCAAATCAAGTCACTAATACCCATACTTCTGAGCTCAGCCTTCTATCCCTTAGTTAAAATGCCTCATGCAAACCAGCCTTCTCGTCATGCCCAAGAAAGCCAAGACAGAGGCAAGGAGATTGAACTAAAGCCATGCTGATGGCAACCGCCAAAGCAAATACACACACACACACACACATACACACACACACACACACACAGCACTTACACTAAGGCAACAATATTTTAGAATTCACATTGTAAACTGAATATATTATGGCTTGATCAATGTCTTTTTTCAGTGCCTGTCCTGAGACATCATTATCACTCTCACTTTTTATTTAATAATAATAAGGAATTACCACCTCTTTGGTGCTGTGATCGCATGTCATCGATACTAGTAGCTGTTGTTTTCTCTGTATGTATGACTTACTATAATACTAAAGAATCAAATTCGTGTTTCCGACCTGATGATCAGACACATCAGAAATCATACACTGTTCTCACTTCTTCCTACTGCCTCAGTTCATCTGAAAAAGCAACCACTGAGCTCAAGGTTACATTGGCAAAAATAGCCTAAAAGTTCTGTTGAAATCTCTGTAGGAAATCTATTTCCTAATGCATCGCCTCATTAGATGCCCTAGGGAAACAAAAATACCACATCTTTGGTGCAAGTACTTAACCTGAACATCAGCATGAATTTTTTATTGCTTTCACATCATTGCATCTTTAATTTTTAATTTAAATGCATATGATACTTGAAAATACTCATAAAATGAAATTCTAAAATGTTTGCACAGAAAAAGTCATGAAATAAATGTACCAATTGAACTTACTTTGCTTTGCAAATATTCTTGGTATTCTACGTTATATTTCTTTAAAAGGTCCTTTTTCAATTCATCTGTCCTTGGGAATGCAATCTCCTTCAGTTTCTTTTAAAAATATATATACACATATCAATTAGTGGGATTTTCAGTATATTCCTTCAGACAATCAGCAGAGAAGGAAAAACAGCTGGTGCATTTATTAGAAATTAATAAACCTAGTAACCTAGTAACCAAAGGTGATGACAGAAAAATAAACTTCTCTGTTCTAGGGCTCCAAGATACATTTTTAAGAAGGGAAGGGAAAAGACAACGAAAAAAGTTCCCTTTACAAACCTTCATTGGCTACACTGATTAGATAAGCTCTTTGTTTAAGCAGTATCCCATTCTTTGGAGTAGATACAGATTACATATGGAAATCATGTAGCATCAGTTACAAGGGAAAGCTGGAGGGTGTGGGGTAGGTAGCAATTCTTAGACATACCAAATGTAAAATACTGAGAAATGTTTCGGAAACTACTGTACAGACTCTGAGGTTGTCCTTGAATGTACTAAATTAACATCCCTGGAGAAAAGGTCAGCTAATCTGCATCTCAAACAACATCCCCCTTAGTGGCAGGAAAATCTGAGAAGCTGGATGGGTCCAATCACACTTCTGTTTGGAGAAAAGGAAACAGAAGCCATGTGGTGAGTCTCTGGTGATTGCCTGCAGCCAGCTGTTCATCACCGGGCACAGCTCTGAAAGGTCCAACATCACTGACAGAGATACAGTTATACGTCTTACGACAAGCGAGGGGTCCTGGTAGGATCAGAGCCCAAGGCTCCTACTGATCAGAAGGCCCTTCCGCCAAAACGCTTGTTCTCTTAATTCTTTATTATTTACTATTTACCTATCCATTTACCTCATAAGCATAAATCAGAGAAAAGCAATGCTTTTGGAGAAGTTTGCTTTTTCTAATAAAATAACTCAATCCCAGCAAGGGTCACCTTGGCAGCCTAGGACCTTCAGTTTCATATTCTCTGAGGTTCAGTATACGAGAGATTGAAGGGAAAATGTTATACAAAGCCAGGGAAATGTAGTGAGTGTAAAGATTTAACAATGGTAAGTGACCTAACATTTTAACTACATCTGTTTTCAGACAGCCTCTGGCCTTAAGGGACTAGTAGGAGAGTCTTTGTTCTGTAACACAATAAAGTATTTCTCAATAATTATCATGCAGTGATTGGCTTTGCAGTGTTTTAACTCCCAATAAGGCCAATGTAAACACAGATAAATCAGGAGAAACATCGGAAATTCTTATTTAGAAGGATGCATTCTTAGCTAGAGATAGCATAACAAGGGCTCATGATAAATAAGTGGGTTGCAACAACCTTTTTGTTTATTTCATTGATAGCATTTCAGGCACCACCCCTCAGTACTTACTATCCTAAGCCCAAGTCCTCTAAGAGATAAATACAGTCATATAACATTTAAGGATGGACATATATCCTGAAAAACGTGTTATCCCAGGACTCTGTTATATGATTTATACAAACTAAAGTGTCCATAATGTCTCTAGGCAATATAGTTTGATGCGACCAAATTGAACATGCGGTCCATGGTCAACTGAAGCGGTACACGACTGTGGCTAGAACTCTGTAGCAGCCCTAAAAGTTAACGTTGGCCAGGCAAGGTGATGCATGCCTGTAATCTGAGCTACCCGAGAGACTGAGGTAGGAGCACTGCAAATTTGGGTCCAGACTGGAAAACTTAGCAAGACCCAGTCTCAAAAAAAGAAGGATCGAAAGTGTGGCTGGGGTGTCACTCAGCACTCCCTATGTTCAATTCCCAATATCATCAAAATAATAATAGCAACAATAATAGCAATAACAATAATGCATAAATAATTACTAGGTTCAGGGCATAGAAAGTAATTAAAACCAGACAAAGTGACTGCCTCAAACAAGTACAGGAAGTCAGATAACCATTCTCTTAATTTCTGGGAGGACTCGAAATGATTACTTCATATCATAACGTGATGGAGTTCATTCTTTTCCTTCCTTTATCTGCTACCATCAATTAGACAGGACACATTGACTCAGTCATCATCATTAAATGTCCAAGAAGAAATCGAAACATCATAGCTAATGGAATGAATTTCTTGTGTTCAAACTCTCCAGAGGAAGAGACAGAGGTGGAAAGGAAGGGGTTGGTGAACCAATAATGGATACTTGTAGAGCCTTCGCTCCCACAGTGGAGAATCAGCCCCACGGTACCTTCATAATATCCTGCTTTTCGGGTACTGCACATTGCTGGTAATCTCGGTGGCTAGGCAGCTTTTCTACAAACAAGCTAGAGAAAAAAAAGACACATCCTCAGCATTGCTTTGCAGCAAAAGCTTAATGATAGTATCTAACAAGAGAAGCAGCCTTTAAAAATGATGTGTTTTATAACATTATTTAACCATTTCCATCTACCTTTTCACGAAAGGCTGACATGAGCATTATTTTGCCATTGCAAACTAGGAAGCTCAGCAAACCAGGCACAGATGCTAACAGGATTAAAGTCAAGACAGGTCTCTGCTAAACAGACCAAGTTGGTGACATCTTTCTCAGGTCCCGGGCACCGTCTGATTTTTGTGTGCTATGGCAACTAACAGGATGATACAAAAATGTGAGTTTGGAGAGCTCGATGTAAATCCCTTTTCACCCTGGAAAAAGATTTGAATACTCACTGGCAAATAAGTAGCACTATTGGCTATAGAGCAAACTCTTAACTGAAAATGTATAACTACAAAGGGGGGGGGCGCTGGCGAGAAGGCTCAGCAGACTAAGTATCTGCTTAGGCAAGCACAGGGATGGTAGTTTGATCCCCTGTACCTCATGCAGCACTGGCCACCCCAAGGCACAATGAGTCTGGGCATGGTGGTGCACCCCTTTCATCCCAGCACTGGGGAGGCTGAAAACAGGAGGATCACTATGAGTCCAAGCTGCATAGTGAGACCCTGCGCACACACACACACACACACACACACACACACACACACACACACAAAAGGAGATGGCAACCAGAATCTATGGTGAATTAAGAGCTGTTGTTTAACTATTACTTTTCTACCACCTTTGGGAGAAATAAGGTGCAGGACATCAAAGAGAAATCCCTGCAAACCAGGTGCACCACTCCCAGGGAAAGCAGATGCTGCTTCCACCAGGACAGAAAATTCTCTTTTTTATTCACTGATGCTTCCCAGCCTAAAGGAGGTGGCCAGCTAATAGCAAGTAGTCAGCACAAATCTGAAAAGTGAATGAACAGCTCTTCCCTCACAGATCAGAATGGGAGGTAAATGCTATTTCTGTAACTAAAATCGAAGGCATTGCAGTTACTGATTCTATTGCCTACAAACCACACGTACATATTTATCACATTTTGTTGCCACAGAAAGACAGAAATGGCAACATAACTTCTATTTCTTAAATGAGAAAGTTAATGCGTATAGAAGCAGCATGGAAGTTGTTGGCTCTCTCCGACTTCATGAACAGTTAAAATCACAAAAGCGAAGAGCTGAAGGAACTTCAGAGATTTTCTCCCATAAGTCTTTCATTTGTAGAAAGGGTATTGAGGTGCAGAGATAATAAGTGAATCACAAATGATCCCCCAGCTATCAACACGAGTGAATTCCACCATTCTGACTCCTCCAGAGCTTGGGGCTTAGTGGCTTTTCTCCTTTACTGTACTTACGATTCTATACCAGAGTGAGCAAAACTGGAGCAGAAAGTGGAAAACACTGTCTGTTCATAACACAATGCAGAAACACAAAAGTTGTGCAAAGTTGTTATCAGTGGTAGGAGATAACCTTGAATTTCATGTATATGGCTTAACCTAAAAAACAACTGATTTTTCCATACAGGATGGTTATCACTCATTCTCTAAATTTCCACCTACACATGCAAGGTAAGTAATTAGAAATGCAGATGCTAGGTAAACTGTTTTTAATTTTGTCCTGGGTAGCATGACAGAACATACTCTTCAACCACCTCCTCTGCTCAACTTCTTGAGCTACTCAGAGTAAGGCCCACCCCCAAACTCAAGGAGTGAAACTGAAACTGCTCCATCATTGCCTTCGAACATGAGACTTCGGAAGCCAGCCTCAAGAAGCAGGGAGTCCAGGCAGGCTGGGGGTACAGGGGATGGTGGTAGGGAAATGTTAGTCAAAGAGCACCATGTGTCAGCCCCTTAGCCTCCTATAAATTCAGGAGGCCCAGTGTAGCCGCGGACAACACTGTGGTCATAGTAAAAACTGCCAAGAGAGTAGGCTTTGAGCATTCTCACTACTTAGCAAATGGCAAGTATGTGAGGTGATGGATATATTAATTACCTTGATTTAATTATTTCACAATGTATATATCTTTTAAAATATAAGTACACCATAGACATAATTACTTGTCAATTAAAATAAAATTAAAAATAAGCTAGTGAAATTAACCACCATATAATTTCAGTTAAAACCAACAAACCACAAACCATTCAGCTTAGAGTAAATAATTATTGGGCAGGGCTCTCGCTAACCAGTTAAAATGCTAAACAAGTAAGAGAAGTTCAAATTCCCTTTTTGTCCATTCTTACAAATTCCTAGTGCATAAGATGTTGTTTTACACAGCTATTTTTTTTTTTTTTTTTTTTGGCAGAACCAGGGATTGAACTCAGGCCCTTCCACTTGCCAGCGAAGCGCTTATTCCACTGAGCCATCTCCCCGGCCCCAACACAGCTATTTTTGATGTAGCCACTTTCATTTAACATTTTGAAAGCACTTTTGTATGTAGGATTTTTATGTAACCAAATAAATGGCCTTAAATAATAGTAAGTACTATATGGAGCTTAAGGCTACTCCCAGAATCACTTTTTTTTTTTAGGGGTTCTGCTCTCAGAAAGCTTGGATTCCCAAGGAGAAGAATCACTTCTGATTAATTAAACTAATTCTAAAGCAAATAATATTAATTCATAGCACTAAAGGATGAACTTGATCCCTTACACTAATTTCACTAATCTTATTTATCGGAACAACCAACTTACTAGGATTATTACCACACTCTTCCACCCCTACAACTCCATTATCTATAAATTTAGGCATAGCAATCCCTCTTTGAGCCGGAGCTGTAATCCTGGGTTTTTGCTACAAAACAAAAACATCCTTAGCTCATGTCCTTCCCCAAGGCACACCAATCCTTCTCATCCCAGTAATCATTATCATTGAAACAATCCATTTATTTATTCAACCTATAGCCTTAGTAGTTCATTTAACTGCTAACATCACTGCTGGACATTCATAAATACATCTTAATGGAGGAACAACCTCCATATTATGCTCTATTAGCCCTCCAGCTGCTTTAATGACATTCATTATCCTGCTATTACAATCCTTGAAATCGCTGTAGAGTTAATTCAAGCATGTGTATTTACCCTAGTAGTTAGCCTTTACCTACATGAGAATACTTAATGCCCCATCAAACATGCACATACTACATAGTTAACCCTAGCCCTTGACTTCTTACAGGAGCTTTATCAGCCTTTTTACTTACTGCAGGCTTAGTTGTATGATTCCACTTTAATTCAATAACTCTTCTTTCACTAAGTCTACTAACTAACATTATAACTATATACCAATAATGACATGACATCACACAGGAAGGAACATATCAAGGCCACCGTACATCAACCATGCAAAAAGGCCTCTGCTACGGAATAATTTTATTTATTATCTCAGAGGTATTCTTTTTTTCAGGGCTCTTCGGAGCTTTCTACCATTCTAGCCTAGCACCCTTTCCAGAATTAGGAGGTTACTGACCTCCTTTGGGAATTAACCTTCTCACCCCACTAGAAATTCCATCATTAAACGCATCTGTATCATTAGCCCCAGGTATCTCAATTACTTGAGCTCATCATAGCCTTACAGAAGGTAATTGAAAACAAATAACCCAAGCCCTTAGAATTACCATTATCTTAGGCACTAACTTCATATTACTTCAAATTTCAGAATACTTTGAAGCCTCATTTGTTATCTCTAATGGAACTTGTGGTTCTACATTCTTTGTTGCTACAGGATTTCATGGACTACATGTCATTATCAAATCAACATTTCTTATAACTTGCTTACTATGTCAACTCTATTACCACTTTACCTCTGTTTCTGTACTTGTCCCCAGGGCTCAATGCACCATATTAAATTTTTTTAAATGTTGGTGACATGTTCCAGATGCTGTAAGTGGAACTGCAGGAGGGCTCCTGCTCTCAGAAAGCTTGGATTCCCAAGGGAAAGGAACAGCATGGAATAAGAAACTCCCCAGTAAGAGTGAGGCACCCCAGCCACTGGGCCAATCTGCGGGTAGCCTCGTCTCCTCTCTGACCTTCCACTCATTCCTAAACCCAGAAAGGAAATCTGGGTGCTTTTCAATACATGTACAGGTAAATAAAAACCTTCACATTTATTGCTTTGAAAAACAGTACAACTGGTTTGAATTAACCTTCTGCTATCTCACACATCGCATGAAAATATCATGTATTTTTTTTTTCTATTTTCTCATTTTAAAGGCCTCAAAAACCAATAAAGGACAACAAAAAACTTACGTTATAAATTTATTGTAAAGAACGAAGGCATTCTCCAAGTTCCCTTCTTCCAAGTACACAGACGCCATCCTCTCCATCTCTACTCCTGACCGGAAGTAGCGGCGAGGTGTGATGTCCTCGTTGATGCTGATATTGCACCCAAGCTTGCTCAGGGCGCGGACCCGCTCTTCTGGGCTCAGGGAGACATCTGTGTGGTCAGGCATAGCAGCTAACTTTTTCTGCAAAGCAAAATGTAAACACCTGACTACAGAAAAAAAAGAATATGACTGATTAATGGATATATTTCCTACACTAAAATCCTGACATTGGTACCTAAGGAAATCTTTTCATAAGAGTTAACAATGTGATCAAAGCAGAGATGTTACCTAAACACACCAAAAACACACACATCCTGGGTAAACTTCCATTTTTATTTAAGTAAGAACCCCTTTAGGTTTCATGATAAATTAGGCAGCAGTTCCTGAGTATGGGCGCTACATCATGCTAGGTAACATATCGCAGATTCCCTGTGGATGCCCCTAGATGCTCACAGCCTGAGCCATGAGAGCAGACCGGGACGAATCCCTTCATGGAAGGACGCACGTCACACTCTGAATGGTCTCAGGGCAGGCACAATTCAAAGTTCCCATCAGAATTTGCATCCTTGCCAGAACAGATCTAGTATAATAAGAAATCTTCAGGGCTTCTCTCTCTTCCTTTTATTATTTTACAGAATAGAAGGAAGAAAACTCCATCAGTAAGTTCTGGAGATGCCTTTCCAAACATAAGAACCTCCAACCCCATTTTTTAAATATAAAAAGTCTTGCCACCTCAGAGCAAATATGCTGTTAATGAGTCAGTCCTTGATTGAGAAAATACTTGTGATAAATTAACTTAAAATGTTATTACATTTCAATTTTCTTAACAAACCATTATTTATACACATTTGGAAACATAAGCAGATATATTTTGCAGGTTAATTATTTAGTTATTCAATAAGAAATTAGTGCTTCAGAAAAAGCAGAAAAAAATTAATAATCAGGACATTCTTTTCTATCAAGAGCAGGTATCCTATGGTCTCTGTCACAACTTGAATTCACTGCACCTGATGGGAAAGCACCAAGGAGTCCCACTGTGCTCCAAGCAGTGACTATGCCTGAGGCATGATTTGCTTTCTCCTGGCTTAGACTCATGCATCCTAAGTACGGTCCAAGTAACAGCAGCATGCACAACAGTCAGGTCTCTTATAAAAGTGCAATCCCAAGGGCCCAGAGCCCAGCTCACTATCTGAGGCCACGTTCCTCGGTTAAGTGGAGTTTGTGTCCACTACAGCGTGGACAGAGCTCTTGACTACGGACTGTAGAGAGCTGTGAAAAAACTTAGCTTGGCATGAGTTACCAAAAGAGTACAGGGTATGGCAGATTAGATGTTTGAAGCTTTTCCAGTGTCATGGGGTATGTCTTCATGGTACTTTTATAAGCAAATAGTAACACAGGGATCTAAAATGACTCGTGTTCCTAAAGTTTAATGTATAACCAGAGAGTTATAAATAAGTTTCCCGAGGTTTCGGTTAGCCCAAAGCCAGCCACTCCTCCTACACTTGCTTCGACTCTTCTGACCTCTCCTGGAGCAGTGGGTGAGGCCCATGCAGCTTCTTCCTAGAAGCTACCTGAGCTGGGGCTTCCTCTCCCCGAGGGCCGGACAGTACCACATTAGGAAAGCCAAGTCAGCTAAGGCGAAGGGATCAAAGGGTAGCCTCCCGCATTTTCTGGGGGAGAGAAGGGTCTGGTCCAAGTCACAAGGAGCAGGCTGTGCGTTCCTTAGATCCTGGCCTAGTGAGAGCTTCCGGTCTGTTCTCGGTTGCTCAGGATGCTGACCGTGCAGAGCAATGCCTGCAGCATCAGCACTCAGGCCATTCCTAAGGGCCCTACGTCATGTTAAAACATGTTTTCTCTATTAGGAACACAGTACCAAGATGCAGTTAGAGACAGACATTAGTTCTAGGGTTCTAAAGCCCCGCAAGGGATTGGGAACGCAGTTCAGCAGGAAGCCATGGGTTCAATCCTCAGCACTGCAAAAGAGAAAAAGAAAGAAAGAAGAAAGAAAGAAAGAAAGAAAGAAAGAAAGAAAGAAAGAAAGAAAGAAAGAAAGAAAGATGGACAGACAGCAGAGTAACCACAGACTATGATTTATTGAATATTTCAATATAACTAGAAAAAAAATCTGAAAGTTTCAGACATAGAAATGCTAAGTGCTTCAGAACACTCTATGTCAATTTAAAAAAAAGTAAGCTAAAAAGAAAGAGAGAGACAGAGAGAGAGAGAGAGAGAGAGAGAGAGAGAGAGAGAGAA
>NW_004524622.1:13147351-13175631 GCF_000260255.1 Octodon degus
AAAAAAAAAAAAAAAAAAAAAAACAGAGAGACAGTCTAAAAAAAATGTAAGCTTTAAAAAAAATGTCCTTGCTTTGATCTATACACTGCTGTGTTATTCTTCTAGTTCTCTGAAGCACTTTTATGGATTTTATCTTTTTTTTTTTTTAAGATTATGCTGTTTGTGTTTATGGTAGAGTACTATTATAAGCATTCATTACAATATAAATTAAAATAAAAACTCCTATTTTAATAGCAGCCAAGTATCTTGCTAATAAGTTTGCAACTCAGAACCACAGTTTATTAAAGCCTGCATCCCATCACCTGGCAGGTGGCAGAGTTCTTCTGGGGTCACAGGTATTGCTGGCCCAGGTAACATACCTCGCTCCGCCCCTACCTGTCCTTTCCCAGGAAGGGCAGGGGAGCACTGTCTGACATCATCATTTAGCTAAAACTCCTGGAGATGGTTTTTTTCTTTTTTTTTTTTTCTTCTTTTTTTTGACAACTCATGCACAATTTTACTTAACAAAGCTGGGTTTTATCTTTTGCATTGTTTTGTTTTGTTTTTCTAGTACTGGAGATTGAACTCAGTACCTTTGCACTGAGCTAGATTTCTATTACTTCTCTATTTTCCTTTCCCTTTCCTTTCCTTTCTTTTCTTTCTTTCTTTCTTTCTTTCTTTCTTTCTTTCTTTCTTTCTTTCTTTCTTTCTTTCTTTCTTTCTTTCTTTCTTGCCTTCCTGCCTTCCTGCCTTCCTGCCTTCCTGCCTTCCTGCCTTCTTTCTTTCTTTAATGTATTTAGTTGTTACAGAGTCTCACTATGCAGCTCAGACCCATAGTGCTCCTCTTGTTTTCAGCCTCCCCAGCACTGGGATTACAGGTGTGCACCACCACAGCTGGACTCTGTGGCCAGCTCAGCCCACCTTGGGGGTGGGGCTGGCATGGCATGTGGTGCCTGGGATTGAACTGTGGTCCCTGCGCTTGCCTCAGCTTGCCTAAGCACGTGCTTTAGTCTCTGAGCTATCTCATGGGCCCACTATTTTCATTTTAAGACAGGGTCTTACTAAAATGCCCCTAAATTGTCCCAGTGGGATTCCAACTTGTGATCCTTTTGCCTCAGCCTCCCAGAATGCTGGAATTACAGGCTCATGTCACCACACCAAGTTCCTTCTATAATTTCAGAGAGGCCATTGCAGGCTTCCCTGCAGAGTTGAGATTGAGAGCGGGAGATTGTGAACTCAAGCCTCAGTCTTGATGAGTGAGTATTTTCCAGCCATGATATCTCTAACACTCCTGTGATTTCTCCGCTGTCATCTAATCACATTCACCTAGCATATCCAACAACATGGTTACTAAACCACTGATAACTGCCTCAGTGACATTAAAAAAAAAGGCTGGCAAATAATCTATGGAAATCAAAGCATGCTCTAAAGCAGTTTCCAGTCTCCCATATGCACAACAGTAATCTGTCCCTATTTTATTAGTGTGCAATCTATACTGAATCAATTATTTCTGCACAAGTGTTTCCAGCCTTTTATGGATTCCTTGAAGTTTTAAAAGAAATCACTGTCCATTTATCTCTGCTCTCATGCATATTCCTTGAAACAGAGTAGATAACCCCTAAGGGTATCAAATAAAAATGAGAACGAGCTGAGGGTACAGGTCAGTGATAGGCCTGGCACTCACCAGGTACAACATATAAGATGGCCATGTATGGATAATTCCTTGTCTGTGGAGGTAGAAAAGGGGTGAAACTAGAACATGGAAGAATGACAAGATGGGTTCAGAAAGTAAAAATGTTCCTCCCTCCCCCTATCTCTCAAATATATTTTGAATACAACTAAGTTCTTTCCTGGTCAAGTAAAAATGTTAGATTGCAGTCTATGTCTGTGCAAGACCAGCCTCTCAGCTTTTTTTTTTAAGGAAATGTCTATACGGTGTTGTCTCATCACTAGATCGGACTCATAGTGATTCTCCTGTTTACAGCTTCCCAAGAGCTGGGAGTACAGGTGCGTGCCACGATGCCCAGTCTCAATTGCCATCTCAGTGTGCCCTGGAGGCAGGGCTGGCACGGCAGGCCCAGGGAGCGAACCCCCGGGCTTTGCTCCTGCTTGCAGGCACTGTAATCCACTGAGCTATTTGGCTGGCCCCTCCCAGCTCTTCATGTCCTGGCTCCGCCCTCCGCATGTGTACAGTGCTTGGTACAGTGTTGCTCAGAAAGATCCCCTTTTGGGAGTGGGTCAGGGAGGCTGGGAATATGAAAAATATTTTCTCCAATTGTCACAAAGTCCCAAATCAGGGCAACAGCAATTGCGTAATGTGCCTCTATTCACATTTGGGACTGATCTGGGACACAGAAGAAGACGGTGTGATCCCAGTGCCCCAGCCATTTCCTCCTCAGCAGTCACTTTCTAACTAGAGAAAGCATGCACACTGGTGGTGACGATGTAGCGACAAAAGATGGATACAACACCGGCTGTGAGGAGCAAGGCTAGAACAAGCTTCAGCACACAACCACTGACACAAGGCCGGCAAAGCAACAGCTAGACGTGAGGTTCACAGTGCTTCTCTCAGCAGCTCAGGAGGTAAGCTTCCAGTTCTTATCCATGGAAAACCTGAGGTACAGGAAGGTTAAGTACTCACTGTGATGTCAGCTAGAAAATTCTCTCCAGCATTTTCTCAAAGGATCACCTTTCTTGAATCTAGTCAAATAAATTAAAATTTCACACCTTTCAGGGAAAAATTATTTTTAAATCTTGTGATGATGGCTTCATTAGTCACTTCCTCAAAGGACAGGACCAGACAGATTAATTAGAAAAAAAAATCCTACACACAAATGCTAAACTTCTTGAGGTACTTGTGATTCACCACACTTTTGGTCTGTGGCAATTCTTTTTTGGCTTTCCAAGCACATGGAAAATACCAGTCGGTGTGACCTACCAGTGTGTTCACAGTAAATGGCTGCTCCATGCCGTCCTGTCTGCCAAAGGAAGATGTTCACGCCTTTTCTCAATCACTTCATCTGTTTCAAAGACAAAAAGCAGAGCTAGGATTATTTGTTGAGAACCTAAGTCTCAAGTCCCAAACCCCATGTGCAAAAGAACATAACCACATTGAAATAATTTATATAACTAGACTGTGAAGAAAGATTTCTGGAAATCTCTTCCAGAAGATGCAAAACTGTGGGGAGTTATGGTTTCTTGAAGTTGACCTTTTAAAATGGAGATGTGAAGGGAATTCATATTTGAAAAGTGGTGAGGTACTTTTTACTTAGAACCCCAAGCAAAGGTACTAAGTAGTCATTTTACTTTCTTCAAGGGGAAAAAGAAGAGTGTGTGTGTATAAGACCAAGAACCCTGGGGCCATGGACTCACTTGGAACCAGGGTGGATTTCACCTCAGCCTTGGAGCTGTGGCAGGCAAAACTGTGATTCGCTCCTCCTGGTTGTAGACAAGACCTATAATCGGCTTCTAGTTGACAGAGCACACAAAGGTGACAGACATTCCTCCCATGATTTTGCTATGTTATGTTTCAAAGGAGAAGTAATATTGTTGATCACTAAGGTCCTAAGTCAGCTTGTGTGAAATTGATCAAAAGGGGGTTACCCACGGTGAACTTTCAGAGATAGGAGATAGTCTTCTGCAGGCACTGGAGACCCAAAGATCATGAGCTCTGTAGCTACAGAAAATTAAGTCTTCCAGGGACCACATGAGCTTAAAAGCAGCCCAAACCTCAGATGATCCCCTACCCTAGGCCAACTCAACAGAAGCTTTGTGACACAACATGAGCGAGCTGTGTCCTGGGTGACTGGCCTACAATGAGGTGCTGTAACAGGCGTGCACTGTCTTAAGTCACTGAGTTTATGGAAATGTGTAAAGGAGTACTAGAAAGCCAAAATGCCAGCCCTGTGATCATAGCTAAGTTATATACCCTTTCTGCGCACTTGAAACACAGAGCAGTAAAGTACCCGTCATAGGGTTAGCATATAGAGCTCTTAGACTAGGTCCGAGCGTAGTTGATATTTTATAAATGTTACCTATCATTACAATTTTTATTTTGCAGATGAGGAAACTGCTACTAAAACCAAATGTGCCAGAGTTCAAATATTAACTTAAGACATGTTGGCCCCCTTGTTTTTGTGCCAGCACAGGCCATGCTCTGTTTACACCAACACTGTCTACTTGGAGCTCTGTAGAGGTCTTTACACCCCACTGTCGTCACTTAGGTACTCTGAAACATATATCCTCACTGAGTTCTCCATTGCAGAAACAGAGCAGGTGCTACATCCTCCTCAGTCAGCACATCCTGCGATCCCAGAATTCTCAGAAGTAGTTCAATCAAGTCCTCCCTGAGGTTTTCTGGCCCAAACCCATAGCTCTTCTTATTGTCTCAGCCATCCCTGGAGTAGAGTTTCTAAGCCTACAGGTTACAAGAATGCCCAAGAGAGAAATCGCCACTGAGACAGAGCCACAGTCACAGCATGTGCTTGAGAATTGAGGCACCACTGAGTATGGACAATATCACCCAGGAAATGGGCGCTTTTCAATGAGAAGAAATAAACCAGGATAAAAAGTTAGATGGGCAAACAAAGGCTTATGGGAAACATGGAGGGGTAGCAAAGGGAACAAGGAAATACTGGTCACTAGCTGATTTCAGCTTTGTAAAGGATGGAATTATTTCCTTTGAAAATAACTCAGAGGGCCATCCAAAGAGCTCAGCAGATTAAAGCACCTGCAAGCAGGCGCAGGGGCCAGGGGTTTGATCGCCAGGCCTGCCATGCCAGCCTTGCCCCTGGGGCATGCTGAGATGGCAATTGAGACTGGGCATAGTGGCACATGCCTGTAATCCCAGCTCTTGGGAGGCTGTAAACAGGTGGATCATGACAAGTCTGATCTAGTAGTGAGACCCTGAACATCCTGTAAACCCTTCCCTAAAATACAAAAAAAATTTTTAAAAATAAATAAAAATTAGGAAAATAACTCAGAGACAAGCATGGGGGAGCATGTCTGTAATCCCAGCACTCTAGGGGCCAAAGCAGCAGGATCATAGGATGGAGCTAGCCTTGGCAGCTAAAGGACTTCATGAGACCCTATCTTAAATTGAAAAATAAAGAAGAGGCAGGGGTGGCTGAGGTATAGCTCAGCACAAAGGCCCTGAGTTCCATGCTCAGTACAAAACAAAAGGTATTTAGAACCTAAATAGAGAGAAAATAATTTTAAAAGTTAGAAAAATGAGGACAGCTGTTCTTAAATTCTAATGTTCCTAAAATCATATAATCTCAGTTCTGTTTAAGATGTAGATTTCTAAGATGCATCCACAAGGATTTTGCATCTATCCATTTTTAAAAACAAAAATTTAAAGAGGAAAAACAAGCCAAAAAAAGTTTTTCAAAAAAAGATGATAGGAGGGTAACAATGGTTAACACATTGTATATTGTTATCTTTAAATTAATCACTCAGAGTACAAGATATAGGCATTTAATTGTCCAAACAATATTAGCACCAATCTTCCTTCCTTCCTTCTTTCCTTCCTTCCTTCCTTCCTTTCTTTTTTTTTTTTTTTTTTTTTTTTTTTGGAACCAGGGATTGAACTCAGGGCCTGTTCTACTGAGCTACCTCCAAGGCCCCTGTACCAACCTTTCATTTCAGTGAACTAAGAGAAATTAGTTGTGTAACTGTCTTGTATATAGGAATCCATTCATTCCAAGCCTAGTATTAGGTACTGTTAGAAAATGGCCCAGGGATTTTAATACATGATGCTTCCCAAGCAGTATTGTGCAGGACCATCTTTGGCAAGGAGCCAAGGTTGAATCTTAGTTTTGGATAAGAACTTTGATTCTCACATTTATAGGAGGATATGGGAGGATCCCATTTTTAGGAGGGCCATGGAAACCTGGCTTCTGGGCTGCGGTTCCAGACTACACGGCACCATGCAGAAGCCCTGGGCTGGGGAAACACCACTGCTGTCTCCGAGAGTGAGAAACCCGGAGTGTGCCGCTTCCTCCATCACCATCAGCAACTCTGACAACCAGCTGCTGCCTGGAAGGGCGGTGTGGCTGCCCAGGACCCCTGCACATCCGCAGTTCTGTCTCACAGCCCGAGATGGAGGTGCTGGCTGCAGCCCAGGTCACAGGCCTGCAGCGTGGCTGCAAGAGAGGCTACAAATGCTAACATCTAGCACTTCTTATTTCAGTAGGAGGCTGTGGGCAGTGCCACATGAGAAGAAATGGATTAAGAACATGATGGCCAAAAACAATGGTAAATGAGCACAAAGCAACCAATCAACCACACTGCTTTCTGTCATGAGCTTTTATAGGTGTAAAGTGGTTACTGAATTCAATATATTTTAAATATCAAAATTGTTTAAACTACTATAAAAGTATTGCTATTTATTTGTTTAACAGTTGACAACAGATGCCAGCCCCTCCCAAGCATAAGGTAAAAGATGCTCACACCTTGGTAAGTCAACTTATTTTCTGAGTTATGATGGTGCCAGTCCTTACTGCTTTATGTTTTAATCGCTAACAGTGTTACCTACAGCTGTAAAGTCCACATTAAGAGGTATATTGTCTGGCTCAGTAGACCCTATGGTGCTACTATTTTCATGACATTACTAAATGTGATTTGCTTTTTAAAACACCAAGTTCTCAAAATTGAGGAATAGTTTCTAGAATCTACCCAGGTGTGGTGGCACAAGCCTGTAATTACAGCATTGGGGAAGCTGAAGCAAGAGGATTTCACTGCCAGTTTGAGGCCACCTGTACTGGATAGTGAGTTCAGGGTTAGCCTGACTTACAGTACAAGACTCTGTCTTAAAAATAAAAAAATAAAAAATAAAAAAAGAGGGCCAGGGAGATGGCTCAATGGAATAAGTGCTTCCCTGGCAAGTGCAAGGGCCTGAGTTCAATCCCCAATTCCACATTAAAAAAAAAAAAAAAAAAAAAAAAAAAACACCACACACAGTAGAATATTTATTTGCAGATTCTTATAAATGTCCATTTTATTTTATTATTTTTTAAATGTATTTGGTACAGGGTCTCACTATGCATCTGGGACTCGTAGTGATCCTCCTGTTTTCAGCCTCCCCCACACTGGGATTACAGACATGTGCCACCACAACTGGTCTCAGTGGCCAGCTCAGCACATGTGGGCAGGGCCAGTGCAGCCTGTGGTGCCAGGGCTCGAACCCCAATCCATATGGTTGGCTCATCAGGCACTTAGTCCACTGAGCTATCTCACTGATCCTTGTTTTAATTTTTAATATAATAAGCATAAATAGATATAATCCATATAAGCAAAGACTTTTAGTGTCTCCAGGAATCTTTCTCTTTCCTTTTGCCATGCTGGGGATGCAACTTGGGGCCTCATGTGCTGGGCAAGCCTTTGGCCATGAACTGCACCCACAGCCCCTCTAGGAACTTTTAAGAGGGCAAAAAGTTTGGGAACTGCTCTCTAGACCAACCACACAAACAAACGGCATCAAAGCTCATTGTACTGTCACAGTTTAACCAAAACCAAGCAGACTGTATGGATCTAAACAGCGAAAACTAAAAAGCAAGTATTGCTTTCCACTTGTGCCAACCAAAGCTTCTCTAAAAAATTAGAAAATCTGAACTGTGAGTGCAGTACAGTAAGAAACACCCACCTCGCAGAGCCTGAGACCCGCCATACAATGCAGCAGACTAAATAACCCACAGCACCCTCGGCTGCCCCAGCCTCGCTTCCAGGGAGCAGCCTTGTCACCGCACTTGGGCTGGAGAGATGGCAGCGGGAGGGATGCCATCTAGGTCTGCAAAGGAAGGCATGCAGCCCCCACCCCTGCACCCCCGCCCGCCACAATGTCCACCAGAGCTAGAACCCCGTGGCACAGGAGGAAGAGCCAAAGCAAAACAAGAGGAGAAACAGAGCACCCAGTTTGCTTTCATGGACTACGATGGGAGAGATAAAGTTTTCCTTCACTTAATGCTTTGGGCTGTTGGTCTGGGCAGCGAGGCCTGCACCTAGCCAGAGGCCTGCTTGCTCCCTCCTCACACCCTCCCTGGCCTGGCCTCTGCAGATCCGCCCTCTTCCTCACCTTCCTCAGGTACAGGAAGATGATGTAAGCATTTCAGTCCGCCCTCCTGCCTCCTTCAACGCTCTGAACCCTGCTGACCTGTAGAACCCCACTCCTCCACCTAGAAGCTTCTGACTTCTTTAGAATCAGTGACATGTATTTCCTCAGACCGTAGGTATTGTAAACTACAACCCCAAAGACTACTTCTGGTTCTCACAAATGTTCAGTGTAGTTGTTACAATAAACTTGAAGCGAGTTACCAACCTTTAAAACTTGGACGATTTCATATATAAAAAGGAAAATCAGGGGTCCAACCTTTTTTTTTTTTTTTTTCCTGAGACTAGCAGCTCTGGCCGCGGGTCCAGCACCTGGCCCTTATTTGTTCAGATAGGCGATTAACACACAGAATGTTAAGCCCTGATAAGGAAGTCAAAGCCATTTCACTACTGTTCTCCTTTTCCAGGAGTAGGAAAGGCACACAACTTAAGTACTCTGAGGATCAGCAAATGCTGCTTCAGGGAAGGACGCAGTAGTGTGGCATTCACCATGCGGACAGCCTTCTCTAACTCCCTCCCTTCACCTCCCACCAAAGGAAGACAGGCAAAAGGTGACTGAAAGTGCTAAAGAGAAAATAAACATTGCAATTTGGAGAATCAGAAATGCACTGAAGCAGGAAGTCTGAGATGGGATGTATTTGATGTCATTCAAAAATAAAATACAGATTTTCCAGGAGGACCAAGGTGCTCCACGGCATGCAGCGTACACACTCCCTCTCAGGGCATGAGCCTGGCCCCCTCAGCCCTGCAGTTCACTCTCTGGGGATCCTTGCGCCTCTCATTCACAGATGGCCCCACTTCCTGCTCTCACCATAGCCTGCAAGTGACAGGAAAACATCTACCAGCAAGGTTGGCTTCATCTCAGCCTGACCCAACTTGTACTCCCAGCAGAGCCCACACCTTCGAGGCTCGATAACTTCTAAGTTAGAGCTAGGTAGTGTATTTAACCTGCCGGATACCTTTGGGGAGCTCTTGTTTTATAGTTCTTGCCTTCTTGTTTCTATGTCCAATTCTTTCTCCCCAATGACACAAAGGCTTTTCCTCTATAAACTTCACAGAGGCCCCAGGAACCTCTTCTCTCAGTTAATCGCCAAACACAGAGTTCAGGGACCGGTGTGTTGGACGTGTGTGTATGTGTGTGTGTGTGTGTGTGTGTGTGTGTGTGTTCTCAAGGAGCACAGGAGGTGGAGCCCTGACTCACAAGCCCGGCTGATGAGCAGCTGCCAGAGCCCGGTGAGCTCAGGATGTGCCTGCAAGGCTGTGGGTTCCTCTACACAATTAAAGGCAGCATCCTCTTTGCTTCGCGGTCCCAGTTCAAGGTCTCCAAGTCTCAACTTCCTCCAGACGCTATGGAAGAAAGTCTATGGTTCTACCTTTTAAAATAAGCAGCAAACCAAGAGCAGTGGGGCATGCCTATAATTCTAATATTTGGGAGGTTGAACCAGGAAGAACCCAAGTTTAAGTCCAGCCTGGATAAGTTAGCACGACTCTATCTCAAACGCCAGGAATAGAGAAAATTATTTAAACAAGCACAGTACTCGTTTTGTGACTGCCTTAGCTTCAATTTTCTTTGCTTTCCCCTCCCCTTCCCCCTCCCCCCATTTGCAGGAATGAGGAGCTCGCCCAGGGCCTCACATATGCCTTCCAACCACTTAGCTGTACCCTTAGCTGAGCCCAATTTTTCAGCTTTAATTTACTTATCTTTTCTTTATTTTTTATTTTATTTTTTTGCGGAACCAGGGATTGAACTCAGGCCCTTGTGCTTGCCCGGGAAGCACCTATTCCACTGAGCCATCTCCCCAATCCCTTTATTATTATTATTTTTAAACTTCATCTGTTTGAAGCCAAGCTCAGAATCCTGACCCACTTTCACACATATAGCAACTTTTCCCAGAACACAAAGGCCACCTGACAGTGAGCAGTCTCCTCGGAGCCGGGGCACTCTGCAAAGTGCTGGCCACACTGTCACCGGTACATGCCCTTTCCTCCCTGAGTGCCACACTGCTGCCCTGGATAGCAGTGTTGTCTGCCAGCAGCTGAGAGAACCCAGAACACCTCCGGCCACCTCTGAGTCTTATTTCTAATTAGCGAAACCACAGCCTTTCTTCTCCCTACTGGGCCACAGCCATGTTTTCCAGGAAGTACGCAGTGCAGTTACTTAGCTGGAAACACTGAAAGAAAATTACTGTAATCCAGGCTGTGGGCTGGAGTTATGGACTGGGGCCTCCTAGAGGAGGTACGGCAACTGGTCTCAGCTTTTTGTCCATTTTGAGGGATTCTAAAAATACAGAAAAAATTAAAAAATCACTTTTATTTTCTTAGATGTATCTGTACTATTAATAAATTAGAAATGGGCTATCGCCAAGGAAATGCCTTATCTGCACCAAAATAATTGGCTGAACTTTTTTTGTATCAAAATAATTATAAGGTAAAATATAACTCATACAATTGTAATTCATCAATTTAAAAATCAAAGTTAATTTTTTTAAAAAAATTAAGGATATAAAACTCAGTAAAAAAAAAATTTGGGACAGGGAGATAGGGCAATAGAATAAGCGCTTGCCTGGCAAGTGCAAAGTCCTGAGTTCAATCCCTGATACCACCAAAAAAAAAAAAAGTAAGAAAAAGCCCTTAGTAAGTATACTTTCTGAATAGCAAAGAGGAAGTCTCTAGGGAAATATAAAATATAATGAGTTAATGAAATGAAAAGACATCACAATATGAGGAGGCAAAAAGGATCATCCCATCCTTGTCAGCAGGAACCAATCCCATTAGAGGAATTTACTGGCAGATCAGAAATAACTTTTATCACATATTTCCTATAATTTTAAGTACCACATGTGAATATCTGTTATATGCCAAGTTTCCAGCTCTTATTCCCAGGGGGTAGGTGTTGGGCATCAGAGTGCTTTAGATCTGATTAATTCATAAAAATGTGGCTGCTTCCGCAAAGTGTATTAAATAAACATAGTGGTCATTCTAGGATATTCTAGGGGCAATAATTATTTTAGCATAGTGCAATACAAATTTTTTATCCTAACACCAAGACAAAATGGCTGGGTGCCCTAAGTACCCAGTGTTTTTATAGCCATTGACTACACCCCTACAGACACCCCACTTCATCCTCGCCCGCTGAGACCATTAGAGATACTCACTTTCCTGTCCCCCTTGGCTGGTAAGCAAGCGACCAAGTCTTAAGACAGTAGAACAGAAGGAGAAATCCATTGGGAGGATTGTGTGAGAGAGTTCCACCTCTGAGACAAAAGGACATTCTAAAGAACGTTTCTTTTCATCACCAGACACGCATTTTCCTGCAAGTCTTGGAATGCAGCAGCATCTCCCACCCCAGCCGACCGAGCCCAGGAGGGAGCTGTGTGTGTAGCGCAGAGCCCAGCGGCGGAAGGAGCCTGGCTCCTCACACTGTTGAGCTGTGGATCCTCCATGCATCCTTTCTCCTTTGAATTGTTGAGACAATAAATGCAATTATTCAAGGTCCTCTTAGGGTTCTGCATCATATTAATTGATTTCTATGGTGATATGAGGAAATCACAGCTATAGGAATCCTATGATAAAAGATGGCTCTGAATAGCTAAAACAGAACAAGAAAAAAAAGAGAATTGATAATATTGATATTAAAATTGTGTGAGATTTAATCAATGCTGAGAATAAAGCCTTTTCATCAGCTAGATGAAACTAATAGCAACCATATTGCTACCATAATAATTCGGACCATTTACAGACAGCTTTCCTTCCCCGGTTAAGCAAAATTACGCATTATGTACGTGATCTCACATGGTCCTAACAACAGTCTTTTTAAATAAGAAGCAAGAGCTGGGCATAGTAGGACATGCCTGCAATCACAACTACCGGGCAGGTCGAGGCAGGAAGATCCTGAGTTTAAGGCCAGCCCATGCCCAGAACCTGTCTCAAAATACAAAAGGGCTGCTGAAAACATCATTACCATAAGCTAGACTTTACAGATACGAAAACTGTGTTAGTTGATACATTATGTCAACTTGGCTAAATCAGCTCCAGCAGTTCTCAACGTGGGGACCCAGCCATGCAGGTGGGCAGGGCCCAGGAATGGAGGAAGGCTTCCTGCAGCCCTACCCTGCTTCCGTGCAGAAGTCCTAGTCTTCGGAGGAGCTTGATCTTGGCAGCCGCGCCACTTTGAGGAGCTGCGACCTTCACTGTGGAGCATAGTCAGTGTAGAAGGAAGACAGAGGCTTGATGGACGCCGCTGCAGCTGCTGCTCCTCCTCTGCTCTTCATTGTTTTCTGCCGCACGAACTGCTGTCTTTGCCTTGGAGCCAGCGGAATATGGACTGAACCCTCCAGTAACTGTGAGCTAAATAAACCTTTCCTTCCTTCATTTTGAGTGTCAGGTATTTGTCCCAGCAATGAGTAAAAAGTAATTAAAAACAAAAACTTAAACTATAAGATGTAGGAAATGAGTCAAATGATGCAGCAATACACAAACTAGTCGTGTGCCAGCGCTGGCAACTCACCTTTAATAGGTATCAGTGAATCTCAGGGGAGGGCCCAATCACTGGGCCTTGTACAGAATGACAGCATTTACTGTAGAAATGAAGATTTCAGTTCAGAATGACAAACAGATGATTCATAATCTTTTTCCTGCATTCTCTTCTCTTTCACCTTAGGCACAGTGGTTCAGAACCCATGCACTGACCACCCAGCATACATACTTAAGAAACTCCAATCTGTGATTATTCTGCCAAGGCATGTTCAACTTAGAATATTTGCTGGCTTTTAACAGAAGTTTTAGATTTTATGATATTTCAAACTCATTTCATATGCTTATAAATGTACTAATTTAGGATTCTGGTTTTGTAAAAGTGTGAATTAACACATAATTGCAAAACATTTAGTAAACAAATCTGAGGTGTCGAGAAGAAACTTTTATTTGTACATAGACATTTTATATCATAAATCTACACTGGGATACTACTGTTCTACTGCTGTTGAAATACTAAAACTTCAGCCGGGCAATGGTGGTGCACGCCTGTGGTCTGAGTGCCTTGGGAGGCCCAGGCTGGATGACAGAAAGCTGAAACCCAGCCTGCCTGGGCAGCTGGGCAACCAGGGAGGCCGTCTCAGAAAAACAAATGAAGAAAGAGTTGGAGACGTAGCTCAGTGTGAGAACTCTGGGTTCGGTCCCCAGGACAAAAAAGAGAGAAAGACAGAGGAGGAGGGAAAGGGGGAAGGAGAAGAGGGAGAGGAGGAAGGAAAGAAGGAAGAAAGGAAGAAGAAAGAAGAAATAAAAGCAAGCAGACAAAAATTCTGGGAAATCATGCATTCCAATATAAGCCACTAAACTTTAATCCATATTTTAGTATACTTTTCCTTTTTATTCCAATTTATTTGTAAGAAAATGCTATCTGAAAGATACCTTATTTCATTGAAATATAAAATGGGCCATAAATAAAATTTTTAAATGACATCATTTCTTGCTTGCCAGCCACCTAAGCTCACAGACTGGGGAAGCCGACAGGCATGATCGATCAATTTTATGACATTTCCTAAGAACTATTCTTCAACAAATGAATTTAGTCCAGCACTACTACTCAAAAGCAGAAGATAGCTATCCCAAAATACTCATCCACAGCTTCTCCAAAATTCTCCTACCACAGAACCCCCACTGCTCACTCAACATGTCCCGGTGGGCAGTCCGTTCATACTGGCCGTATCTAGGCAGTGTTTTCAGGACAGCAGACCAAAGCCAAAAAAAGGCAGTGCGTTTCTACGATGCTCTCTGGCAATGCAGTGTAGAGCTCTTCACGAGCCCTTGGCCAACTTGTATCTGGCAATCTGAGCAATTAACTTGAAAACAACAATATGCAACATAACGACCGTTGTTGAATTCCTATCGTTTTGTTTAGTGAAATTCTGTATCATTTCTAATGGCATTTTTCTTCTTCAATGTTTTTTTTTTCTCTTTTTAAAAAAGTAATAATAAAAATAAATAAAAATTCAAAAAAGAAAGTGACCCTCTGCAGTTCCTATCTGCTTCTCACCCACTCTGTCTTTTTTCCTGCAGCCAATGGGTCCCTAACTGTGAGGTGATATTTCCTGAGCATCGTTCCTGGACTGCAATAAATCAGGGAAAGAGGGGCATTGTTGGTACCACTAGATTTTTATTTTTTTTTTCATAATTTTATTGAGAGACAAATAACAATGAGACAGTTTCAAATCAAATTGGTAGGACAGTTTCAATAATTAACACATTGCATACTCTATTCCTAGTGGTTATTTGCTTTACAAGATGTAGACATGATTTCCTATTTACAAACACCATTAGAACAAATCATTCTATTCATTAAGAGAATGTAACTATGTATCTATCCTAACCACTTTGAATACACAGATACAAAATGGACATTCATCTGTATCCCCTTTTTTGTTTACTTCTGTCATATGAAAATTATAGGTGTGTGAACTCAGCAAAGTATTCTAAAAGAGTCCAGTAGCCCATAATAGCATTGGGTCTTCCGCTTGACTGGCAGTGTCAGAAATTGTCGACCTGCGTCCCCTACAGCTCAACACAACACCATGGCTTTACTTCTTACGGTACCACTAGATTTTTAGAGCTCTCTGAGTAAGAAATTCGGGGAAGGCCATGCTGCAGATATCTGTTTCTTTCTCTGTTTTATGAAGCAAACCAGGATGTTTTCATGCTCATTAACACTTGAGACACTGTCTCAAAAGAAAGTCCTCTGACAGTTACCAATACCTTCCACAGGCCTGGTCTTCATCTACAGAATTTTCCTTCTTGTTTTTTTCCTTTCTTCCTTTTTTTTTTTTTTTTTTGGAGTGGGGGACTTGGGCTCAAACTCAGTATCTTGTACTTGTTAGGCATTGGCTGATTTTTTTCTACAAGCACCTCTGACTCTGCTGCTATGAAGTAGAGGGATTTCCCTTTTTCTCCTCTCCCCTCAATCTGCATCACAAATGCTAATTATCCATCTTTTCTCTTGACATATCCTTATCCAACAGCATATGCTCTCTAAATTTTTTTTTTTTTTTTTTTTTTTAGTTTTTTTGGTCTTGGCTTCAGTTTAATTTGAATTTTGGCAGTGTGTCATCAAATGTCCTTGCTTCTATCCCCATACCTGACTGTAATCTCTCACTCAATATGTCCCAAGAATACCTCCTTCCCCCAAAAATCACTAGCTCCAAATAGATGCACCTGTGCAAGCATCCTTCAACATTATTTTTTATTTATTTAGTTTTCAGTACCGGGGATTGAACTCAGGTCCTTGCACTTTCCGGGCAGGTGCTTTTCTACTGAGCTGTCTCCCCTGCCCAATTCAACATTATCTATGGAGCCCTACTTTTTACTAGAAGCTAGTGATGTAAGAAGAGCAAAGAGACTGATGAATCTGATTTGGTGGTCCTTGCACTCTGTCAGAGGCAAAGGCTAGAGTAGTGAGGTAAAAATATTAAACAAGCATCCTCACAATAGCACAGTAACAAGGGTGGCAACTGCGGGAAACAAGAAGAACTAGACATTGCCTAGCAAGAATACACCAGAAATAACAGCATGATCTCCTTCACCATCAAGGGACCTATAACATGGATTTGTCTGATCATTGTTGATGTTAACATTAACCATTTATTTGTCATGAATATAATTTTTCTCTTGAAAAGATATTATTTTTATCTCAGTGTAATTAAAAAGTACTTTGTAGATAGTTATTTTGAAACTATGCAAATATTCTGTTCCTCAATAATTTTAGCAACTAAAGATTATTTTTCCCTGAAACAATTATCACTGCCAAGCTTGAAAATGTTCATTTGTCTGTTTTCACTGTTCTGGGCACATTTTTATCGGATTAGTTAAAATTTATGATTAAAAGTTCTTTTACTGGGGCCCGGGAGATGGCTCAGTGGAATAAGCGCTTCCCTGGCAAGTGCAAGGGCCTGAGTTCAATCCCTAGTTCCATAAAAAAAAGAGAAAATACTTGTTTAAAGTTTATCTAATTGAAAAATTACATATAAAAAAAAAAAAAAAAAAAAAAGTTATTTTACTTTTACATAAAATGTAAACAATATCCCTCACACACACTGAAGCCTGGGGTCAAAACTAGGGCTTGCACACGCTGGGCAGGCACTCTACTGCAGAGCTGTATTCCCAGCCCAGATCTTTTTCCAAGTAGCTATGTTCTTTAGCCTTCATTAAACACTATAATAACAATAAACACATTAAATAAGTCTATCCTGTTTCTTCTGACACAGCTATGTGCAGCCAGGTTTGGATAAATTGCTGCTATCAACATGTAATTTTATTTTTACGTCAGGAATGAAACAAAGATGGTTCCTTGCTACCTCAAGGCGACATAACTTAGCCTCCTCTAACATATTTAACTGCTCACATAATTCTCAGCTCTGCTACTAAGGTGATACCGGGGCAGAACAGACGCTCAGTTCCTATTTGCAAGTGAAATGGCCTAGGAGGAAGGGGAGAGGAGAGCAAGGGGTAGCCACTGGGCTGGGAAGCTCGTCACGGTGAAAAGGGAGCTCAGCTCTGCGCTGAAGATGAGGAAAAGAATAAACAGCCACTGGGGGATATTTTGAAGAAAAATCATAGAACTTGGCAGCCCTACAGATGTAGGGCAGTCAGGGCATAATTAAGCAAAGATACTGTTAATGTCAGCATCTAAATGAAGGAGCTGGAGATGACACTGTTTCTGGCTCCATCAAAAGGTGACCAGTACCAGCATCTGATCCATTACACAAAACACAGCAAGCCCAGGCAGTAGCCGTGGCCCACGCCCACCCACACTGTGGGCGCTGAGTCACTGGCCAAGTAGCTCTCAGAAGTGAGCCCTCTGAGCCCTGGCCTGCCTGCCTTTGCTCCGCATGTGAGAAGAGCCCTCTCACTGGGTCTGTTTCCATCTTGCTCCCTTCTGATTAACGGCACCTGCAGCATGCATCGTCGCTTATAAAACGTGACTCAGCTCCCATTTCTTGTCTTAAAACCCCTTCATGACTTTTCATTGCTATTGTCATTGAGCAGTTCCCCTTACCCATGGAAGGTATGTTCCACTTAGCAAACTTTGCATATACTCTTTTTTCCCTAGAAAAACATACCTATGATGAAGTTCAATTTATAAGTTAGGAAGGGTAGGAAATTAACAGTAATTAATAATAAATAAGATAAATATAATAAAAATTATATGAATGTGGTCTCTGCCTTCAGATTTCATCGTACTATATTCACCTTTCTTCTTCTTCTTCTTCTTCTTCTTCTTCTTCTTCTTCTTCTTCTTCTTCTTCTTCTTCTTTTTAAATGTTATTTGGTTGTTGCAGGGTCTCACTATGCAGCTCAGCCTCATGGTGATCCTCCTGTTTTCAGCCTCCCCAGCACTGAGATTATTGGCATGTGCCACTATGTCCTGACTCTGGCTGGCTCACCCACTCTGGGGGCAGGGCTGGCGGGTCATGTGGTGCCAGGAATCAAACTGCGGTCCCTGAGCTTGCCTGAGCTTGCCTAAGCAGATGCTTTAGTATGCTGAGCTATCTCACTGGCCCCTCACCTTTCTTCTCATTGGCTACAGTGAACTGATGCCACAGAACTCAAGGAAGACTTGTGTGTGTCCTAATAGTCTCACCAAACCAGGCTGGACCAGGGTGACTCCGCCCAGCCTTCTAAGCACCCTGACTGGGCATCACAGCCCCCGCACGGCACGGCTGCACCAGGCAAAGCCGATGGAAATGGACCCACCCTCAGATCTCACTGCAGCTGCCTACCCATTTCCCTCGCCACACATGGTCACACCCTAGAAGCAACAGATGAGCTCAACCAAGGAATTTTTTTTTTACAAAGTAACCAGTCAGTACTCAGAAAGTGCCAGCATCATGCATCTAAAGAACTAAAGCTAAAGAACCATCCTAGATTTAAAAGACTGAAGAGACATGTGTGATTCTAGACTGGAACCTCCACCAGGAGAAGGACTTTGGTGAAATAAGAACAAGGCCTCGAGCTTCGACAATGTTTTGTATCAATGATTATTTCCTGCCACTGATAGCTACTGTGGCAACATAAAGTTAATATTTGGACAAGCTGTGTAAATGAGGCACAGAAGTTCTGTGTACTGTTTCCATGAGCTTTTAGGGGTCTGAATTTATTTTATGAAAGGAAATATTAAAAAATTTTCAAGTAATGCCTTTAAAAATCAGTAAGTAAAAGGACAACATAGGGAAAAAAGGTTTGTAGCACTTGTAACAAGGATACCAGTTACCGCTAAGCTATTGAAAACATTTGTAGAACAGGAAGAAGGAGGTACAAAGTAGAATGGAAATGAGCAGATGACATGAACAAACCTTAAGAGACAAAAGCAACAAAAAATACGTGGGAAAATGTGTAGGTTCACTAATAATTATAAGGCTGAATTTCAAACAAGGAGTAGCTCAGTGGTAGACCAGTTCTCCAGTGTACACAGACCCTGAATTCAAGCCATAATATCAAAACCAAATAACAATTTTTAAGTACCTGTAATTCTCAACATGATAATTGCATTTGCTTAACTAATAAAATCTGAGTGACCAATCTCATTCAATACTGATGATGACTGGAAAAAAAATCTGACACTTTTTTTTTAGATAGCATGCATTCCTGTTGATAAATTTCAATTCTAAAATTTTCCTGTAGATTGTCACGGTCATATCCACACAAACAGACACTTCAGTATGTTTCAGAAATAGTAAAATTTTGGAAATAAAAAAGAAGTAACAATCAGGGGAATCATTTCTCATTGGGCGTGGTGGCCTCCATCTATAATCTCAAACTCAGGAAGCTGAGCAGGAAGATCACCACCAGTTCAAGGAGATGGTTCAGTGACCTAAGTGCCTGCCTGGCAAGTGCAAGGTCCCAAGTTCAAACCCCAGTAACAAAAAAAAAAAAAAAATTTTAAATTCTACTTTTCAAAGCCTTGAAGTTTAGAGTAAGTTGCCACAGATATGAACCCTAGTCTACTCACATGCAGTCTTCCGTGGTCGTGCTGAGTTGTCTCAGTGCTACACGTGGCAACACAGACAGAGACAGAGGAGCAGCTCTCTGCTGCACATGTGCAGCTAGAGAGCTTACCGCAACGCCTCTGAAGCCATCCAGGCAAATCAGGGCTCAGACCCCTCACTTTCCCGCCCTCTGCCTTTACGGTGGCAAACCAGCCTGTGAGCTCATCCGTCCTGTGATCCCGTTTCTGGGTCCCGGGCTGTGTGGCCCCTCCTGGGGGGTGGGGGGTACGTGGTTTATATTGCTCAACGCTGCTCACACTGCAGCGCAGCGGCCTAGGGCCTGCTAGAGGAAGCTTAAACACCTGGCCCACTCTTGAGGTGCCTCCTACCCCTCCGCACTCAGACTCACATCTTCTCACCCTTCTCAGGTCTTCCCTGACTCGTCTTTCGGCAAGCCAATGTCTGTCTTACCTAAACATCTGCTGTTCAGGAGGATGTGTTCCCGTGTCCCTAAAACTTCCTGCTACCCTGTATTTTTCTTTTTTTTATTCTGATCTTCAAAGAACAGATATCACCAAAACTACGAGATCGAACATCTTCCCTTAAATATGAACTTCAAGGCAGTGCTTGAGTTTGTACTGCATTGTTGTGTAAAAATGTCTATGGAAATCAGGAAGAATAATTGCTTAAAACATAATAAAAGGAAGAATTTAAACTTAACATTAGATTTCCCCTTTAATAAGAGTTTTCTCAAAGTATGGATTATTTTATATAAAAATCCTGGCCTGCCAGATAGCTCAGTGGATTAAAGCACCTGCTTAATGCCTAGGTAGGAATAAGGATCAGGATTCGGTGCCATGCCGCCCCTGCCCCCTGGGCGCACTGACAGTGACTGAGACTGGGCATGGTAATGCATACCTGAAATCATAGCGTTTGGGAGGCTGCAAACAGGAGGTTCACTAGGAGTCCAACCTTTGTAAAGAGACCCTGGAGACCCTGTACTAAATACATTTCTTTTTTTTTTAATCCTATGAGAAGTCTGCCAAGTGGAAATCTCCACCCACCCTCCTTGTGCTGGTAGAGGACATTTGACTTTATTTTTTAGGCTAATTTGAGAATCACTGCCCTAGTTACTGTCCTAAACTTTTCAAAAATACTTTACTCATTCAAAAGAAAGATGACTGCGTATACCATAAAGATATAATAGTTATATTTCTCTCAAGATCCACATTTTGATCTCAGGGATTTTTCATTAATTAGAAAATTCAGTTCCACACCACTCATGATTCCAAGTGATTTCGATTCTATTTATGCAAATTAAACGCTATATAGGATCAGTGGGCCATTTCCTTGTTCCATTAAGCAGGAGCACCGCCATATGAAGCTCTTACCCTCTGCCTTTCTAATCTCAGTCCATCTACCATGTTTATTTGTTGCAAGTGTAAAAGATAACTTATCTCCTGGGACAATGTTTAAGCCAACTTTTCAAGGACAAAACACATTGGAAAAAGAACTACAGGCAAACTATAAACCACCAGGAGTTAAAGCACAGACCCACAGGCCTCGGAGAGTGGAGTTTCTTCTCAGTTGTTCAAATGTGCATTTCTAGAGTTAAAAGATATGGTTCTGGTGATAATGACAGAATAGGCTGTATGAAATTACAGTATTATAGACAGCTAAGTTAGACAGAAACTAATGTATAGTTAAGAGCAACTGGGCCCTCAGGAGGTCAGCAGAAAAAAACAAAACAAAACAACAAGAAAAAAACACATCAAGATTGTGGCAGGAGGCCCAAGAAGGAGCTGCAATGGCTGGCTTGCATGCTGTCTTGAGGCTAAACAGCACTATGCAATTGTACTGTAATTAGCAATACTGGGTCCAGTGCGTCCCAACAGGCATCAGTTGCTGGGGTGGGTGACCAGAGCTTCTGGACCCATCTGTTCCCCAGAATGCTTTTATTCTTTCTATGTACCCCTGTCATGTGACTCACTTCCCTTTCGGATGAATATTAGCTGAGAGGCTATACCTGGTATCCTATAGGTTGACTGTAGTTTGATCCACACTGTACCCACATTGTGACATTCTTGGGCAAGTTATCCCTGACAAAGGGCCTCAGGGGACACCTAGTTGGCACCCCTCCTGGGAATCCAGGAGCTGTTCTTCTTCCTTGTATTTTCAAAACCCTCTCGACTTCCTGCTTTGGTTTGTGACTTCATTCCTAGATGTCATGAGACCATGAATTCATCACTTCTGGCCTTCAACCGGTGGGGAGTTGTATTCTTTTGTGTATCAACAGGACCATTACAGATTGGAGTTTTCCTTCTGCTTTCAGTTCAACGTGCACAGTTGATTGCTCTTGAAATGCAGAATTACTGGAGCCTGAAACATAAAATTCTTAAGAGGAACTGTGTTGTTTTTTGTTTTTTTTTTTTTTCCCTGAACACAACCAAATGCAAAACAGGAAGGCAGTCTTCACAAGGAAGGGGCCAGAAAGGGTTAAAAATGAGTCATGCTGGCCTCCTGTTTCCAAATTAACCCATCGAATCAAATCACAAGTCAGGCCTCCAGACAGGGGCCGTAACAGCTGTGTCTGCTCAGAGCCTCTGCAGACTCCTAGCTCTGTCCGGGCTGCTACTGGAACATCAGCACTGTGGGGATGGGCACTCCGTGCGCCAAACCTCAAGTTCCATCACCCTTAATCAATCTGAAACTCACAGAAGTTAATATAGGATTTTTTTTTTTTTTAAAAAAAGGACTGGAACTGTTTAAATCATAAAATGTGTAATTTATACAAAAGGATAAATCAAAAGATGAAGAGTATATTTTTATTTTTATTTATTTATTTTTTTTTTACAGAGTATATTTTTAAAGATGCAAAGGGCTGGCGAGATAGCTCAGCACACTAAAGCTCCTGCTTAGGCAATCTTAGGAAAGTACAGGGACTCCAGATTGATCCCTGGCACCACGTGCCAGCCCCACCCCCCAGGGCAGGTTGAGCTGGTGACCAAGTCCGGGCATGGTGGCCCATGCCTGTAATCCCAGCATTAGGGAGGCTGAAAACAGGAGCATCATCAAGAGTCCAAGCTGCACAGAAAGACCCTGCAACAACTTAATACATTAAAAATAAAAATAAAAAATAAAAGATAAAACAAGATGAAATCTAAAATTTTTTCTTCAGCTAAGCTCGCGTTTTATCCACGAACCTTTCACAATGCTCTGAAGAACTTACAACTGCTTGGGAAACACAGTGCTGGGGCTCCAGATACAGCTCAGTGGTGGAGCACATGCCTAGCATGCGTGAGACCCTGGGGCTGCCTGCAGCAGCAGGGAAAGAAGGGGGGAGGGGCAGGAGAGATGGAGGAGCAAGGGGAGGGGAAAAATAATGAAAAGAAGAAAGAAGGAGAAGAAAGAAAATGGGGGAAAGAAAAGGGAGGGAGGAAAAAAAACCTACTACTTATAAATAACTTATGAGAACCAAAATGACAAGAATTAACATAATAATATCAAAATGCTGAAATCAATGATGGTAGATTTTTATTCTAGAGAGGCTCAGAAGCCCAGGCCCGGGGGGGCACATCTCTATAAGTCTGTAATATTGGCTACCCTGGAGGCTGAGGCAGGGGGGTCCAGAGTTCAAGGCTAGTCCAGGAAACTTTGTTTGAGATCCTGTCTGTCTCAGGAAAAAAAAAAAAAATTAAGCCATGGGTACTGCTATGTGGTAGAGGGCTTGCCCAGCAGATGAGAGGCTCCAGATTCAGGCCCCAGAGCGGCGGCAAAGGGGGAAAAAGCTGTGGAGAAATGGACAGTTTTTATTTTTCATTGCCACAGCAGGCTTCCCATCTCGCGTTAAAATTTCAACTCTTATAATTAAACATAATTACTCCAACAAGTCAAAGAGCAGCTAAAATTTATTTTGCCACCTAATATTCTGAATAAGCTGGATAAAATATTAGAAATAGCACCATTTTTTCACTATAGCTCCTAACTAGAAGATCTATGAAACTCAGACAGACCCGGAGAGAGTTACACAAGTTTGTCAGAGTGCTGACACACACCCCAGAGCCAATACCATCTGTCACGGAGGCACAGCCTTCCTGCATCCGGCAGACAGTCACTGAGTGTAAGGACCAAAGTGTGTGCTGCAAGTATCAGCAGTACTAGGTAGAAAAATTAATTTAAAAAACAGACATTAGAAATATACGTTAAAAACATACAGTGAAATACTTTTTTTTTTTTTTAAATGTTTCCTTTATTTATTTCTTTTTTCTTTTTTTTTTTTTTTTTATGGTCAGCTCAGCCCACCCTGGGGGCAAGGCTGGCATGGCATGTGGTGCTGGGGATCGAACCGAGGTCCCTGCATGCTTGCCTAAGCTTGCCTAAGCACATGCTTTAGACCACTGAGCTATCTCGCCAGCCCCCAGTGAAATACTTTCTAAAAAAAGTTATGTAGTTGGTACATGGTCTCCCTATGCAGCTCAGACTCATAGTGATCCTTCTGTTTTCAGCCTTCTCAGCATTGGGATTACAGGCATCCACCACCACCCCTAGACTGGGGTCACATGCTCAGTGCACCCAGGGGCCAGGCTGGCACAGAATGTGGTGCCAGGGATCTAAGCCCTTTCTCTTTTGGTATTTTTAAAATAGTATTTTCTTTTCTTTTCTTTTTCTTCTCTTTTTTAAAATGTATTTAGTACAGGGTCTACAGGGTCTCACTACACAGATCAGACCCGTAGTGATCCTTCCTGTTTTTCAGCCTCCCAAGCACTGGGATTACAGGCACACGCCACCAAGCCCAGTCTCAATTCCTGTCTCAGCACACCCCAGGGGCAGGGCAGACATCGCAGGCCCGGGATTGAACCCTAGGCCCCTATGTCTGCCTATGCAGGCACTTTAATCCACTGAGCTATCTGGCCGGGCCTAAAGCAGTATTTTCTATCACCATTAAGAAGTATTTCAGGGCCAGCAAGATAGCTCAGCTGACTAAGTGCCTGCTTAGGCAAGTGCAGGGACCAGGTTTGATTTCAGTACCCCGTGCCGCACTGGCCTCAGCCCTGGGCACGCTGAGCCAGCAATTGAGTCTGGGCACAGTGGTACACACTTGTAATCCCAGCACTAGGGAGGCTGAAAACAGGAGGATCACTAGGAGTCTGAACTATATAGGGAGACCCTGTACCAAATACATTTAAATAAATAAAATAATAAAAAGACCAAAATAAAAATGTCAAGGAAAAATAGCAAAAAACAATGTGCAATGATATAGGCACTCATTCTGTACTAGAGATGAAAATAGTTGGAACCCTAAACTTCCATCAGAGCAAGCCTGCACTCTGCTCTGATCTGGACCTCCAGCACATGAAACAGGAGACAAGATACGCACAGGAGGACAAGTGTTGGGTTCAGATTGTCCCACGCAGTCCTCCTCTCTCTCAAGCACCAGCCTATGGACCTGAGTAATTTACTTGGCCTCTTTTACCTTAATTTTTTTATTCTACAAAATGGTACCTACTGATAAAACTCTGAGCTTTTTCCAGGCGCTATTTTTAAATTTTTATCTTTTAACATACATTGCTGGGGATTAAACCCAGGGCCCTTGCACTGAATTACTCCCTTTGTCTTAATTCTTTATTTCAAGCCAAAATCTCACTAAGTCACTAAGTTGGCCGGGCTCAGCTGGAGCTTGTTGTCCTCCTGCATCCATATCCCAGAGTGCTGAGTTTATAGGCCTTTGCCACCACACCCAGACATTTAAAAGCATTTTTCATAAACTTATTTACTAGTGTGTTGCTCTTCAAAACCTTTGAGAAAGAAACTAACATCTCAACTGAAACATGAAGAGGTAGAGGCTAAGGAAAGTTAGAACCTGCCAAAGGATATACAGAATTAATAAGTGGCAGAAAGGTCTCCTGTTCTTGGCCACTGTCACATCCTTGAGGTAGCTAACATGTCACATCATATGACCGTCTCTGGCATATCACACATATTCAGTAACTAACACTGATATAGGTTAATACATGTTCACCAAATACTCACAAAATCCCGTGAGCTCAGCAGGAACAAGATGCGATAACTGGTGTCACAGGCAGACCTTACAGTATACTGATGATCACTCGTTTACCCTTTTTCACTTAGAACAAAGAATCTTAATGTCTGACTTCCTGAAGTTGTCCTGTCTCCATCTCTATATCCCTTGGATCTTATGTCATTCTCTTATCACTAGACCTCCACTCAAAACTTAGTTGACAAAGTGCTCTTACAAAAAATTTCACCGTTTATTCCCTTTCAAACAACCTACACCTAGCTACCACATCAAATCAAAATTCTAACCCTGACGTCCAAGGATTTTAGTAAGAGAAAATGCCTTAAACTTTTATTCCAGTGCCCAAGTGTCACAGCAAATAAATACTCGATGTGAATGACATTTCATTTTTTTTTTTTTTTTCTCCTAGAGAAGGGTCTACAGGGTGTTCAGGGTCTCATTGCTAGACTGGACTCCTAGTGATCACCTGTTTATAGCCTCCCAAGAGCTGGGATTACAGGCGCGCACCACCATGCCCAGTCTCAATTGCCAACGCAGCATGCCCCAGGGGTGGGGCCAGCATGGCAGGCCTGGGGATCAAACCTCCGGCCCCTGAGCTTGCTTGCTGGTGCGTTAATTCGCTGCGCTATTTGGCTGGCCCGTGAATGACATTTCATTATAAAGAGAACAGCAGTTTCTGTGTTACTTCAGACCACTGAGCAATTTTATTTTGAATATGTATTTTTGGATACAGCTCAATAAAAACAAGTGAATGTTTCATTTTACTTCTATTCAAAATGAAATAAACTTGATCAGAGAAGCACATAAGAAGAAGATAAAATTATGCATGATTATTAAATACAATGTTAAATCCAGGTAAATTTTAGGTCAGTTTCTAATCTTTCATCTTGCAAGGAGATCCTGAATCACAGAGACAGCCTGTAATGTTTGCAGGTAGAACTAAAATCAAAGAAAGCAAAACACCTGACTATTTCAAGTTAAATAACGTACCCATTTCCAAAAGAGTACCTTGAAAAGTTAACTAAAGCAAATTAAAACATAGGAATTACTAGAGCTTTTAGTAAAGGTTGCTTTTAGTAAACGCAAGTTACTTAGTAACCACCACCGGCTGAATTAAAGTCTCTAAACTAACCACATCAATAGACAAAAATAACATACTTTCATTTGAAGAGAATCAAGTGATACACGTTTGGAAGACATAGCAACTTTCCAAATGTTCAACCTTGGCCCTTCCACTGACAAGAGGTGGTGCAGGATTGTACTGGAAGTTTATCTGGTTTGCTTAGAAATGCAAATATTTCTGGAAAGAAAACAAAAACAAAAAAAAACCAACCACATCCAGATGTAGCTGCACCAGAGCATTCCACAGTTGAATGTTCTGATGTCAACAGGAATTCTCACATCCAGTTGGAAAGTTCACATGTTCAGATAGCTGCAATAAGCAACTCTCCAGGTACTAACGCAGTGGGGTTTGGTTCGGTTTGACTGAAATTGTTATTCTTCCTTTTACTTGGGGAACTCACCTTTTTAGCTGAATAAATATCAATTGGGCTTCAATTTGGTGAGATGTTTGTTAAGTTGCTTAAAGTCACAAATAAACCAAAAACATTATTAATACCAGAAGTCAATGTAAATAGGTCTTGAAGATAAAGGCATTCTAGAATTTGTGATTCACTTGACAAATACTTATTGAACAGCTGCAATCCATCAGCCCCAAGAGATGGAAAACGAGTCTAACATTTTCAGGGACAATCATGAGTCATTTCTCATACTTTCCTCTCAACACTGCTTATAAATGTTTCACAGGGTCAAGAAAAAAATTATGACATTACAAAGAATCACAAAGCCAGTGATATAATTAAAAGGCCTCTCCTGGCCAAATGCACTGGCCAGGAATCTGGCCTTTGGTCCTGACCAGACAAATCTTCATGATTTCCTCTCATTTAGGAGCAAGAATTATCAGTCACTTCCTAAACAGACAACATCTCACTCCCTAGCTTTTAACTGTAAGTAGGCCTCTGAAGAGAACTTGAAGAAGGATATGATCAGACTGAGTTAAATCTTCTGTCCTGAAGCTAGGAATAAGCTACCATTGTCAACAATTCTTTAACTGGTTTTATCAGCCCTTTCCAGGGACAGATTCCCTAAGACACCCTCTCTCTAGGAACAAAGCTTTCTGCCTGGGGCCTGAGGCCCTTCACCCTCTATCCAAGGCCCCCAGTGGCAATACGCATCAGGCAATCCAAGTGGAATTTCCTGAGGCAAACCAGCGTGTGTGTGTGTGTGTGTGTGTGTGTGTGTGTGTGTGTGTGTGCTTGAACAGCACTCAGCCAGTTCATTTTCCAGAAGGTTCCTGTACTGTGGCATGACTTTGAAGACTCCAGTAGAGTCAATGGTTAATAAAGACCAGATTTTAAGGACATTAATTTGTGTCAAAAATAAACACACTTGTAGCACAGCTACAAAATGGCCAGTACAGTCAGTTGGAGACTACATTTCTTAAGTTCATTTAGCTTTCATAAATAAAATTGCCAATTGAAAAACACACAGTAGTTTAATCTCTATATACAAAGTGCTGCCCACTGGCTGGGGCTATAGCTCTGTGGTACCCCGCATGAGTGAGGCGTCAGATTCAATCACATGCGCTGTAAAAATAAATAAATAAATAAATAAATAAACAGAAACCCCAGTAGGCCTCAAAAATTGAAACAAGAAATCAAACAGTGAGATTTATCTGTTGAAACAAATCTGTGTGCTGACCTTGACAGGACCTTTAATCTTGAGACCACAGCTGAGCATCCTAATATCCACTGTATGCCATTTTATTTTCGGCAATCAGCACGAGGTTTGGCAAGCAGTGAGCCTCCTGGGCCTTACTTTAAAAGCTGTGTTTCCCAGGCCACCCCAGGGTGACTTCCAGAAAGCAGCCCACCCGCCTTCCCCGGTGAGACTGTTTTGGAGAGTTCTGGAAAATCGTGTCTCAGTGACATCTCACTCTGCGTTTCTCGGGAGAGGGGCGGATTCAGGGACAGCTCCTGCTCCTCCGAGCCTCGCAGACGCGGCAGGAAAGGAAGCCCTGCAGGAGGGCACACAGCCCGGGCCGGCCGGTCCCGCGCCCGCCGCCCCGGTCACCTCGCCAGCGCGCCACGCCGCCCCTCCCCGACCGCATCCCGGAGCCGCGG
>NW_004524622.1:13175816-13225816 GCF_000260255.1 Octodon degus
CGGCGCTTTCGCGGGAAGGCGCGGCGGGCGGGCGGGATGGAGCCCCGAGGGGCGGCCCCACGCGCTCCCGGCCGCGCCTCCCGCTCTGCTCGGCTCCGGATCCCCGCCGCCCCTGGCCTCCTCCTCCTCCTCCTCCTCCCCGGGGCCAGGGCACGGCCGCGTCCCTGAGCACCAAGCACCCGGGTTGCAGCTCTCCCGCAGCCACCGCCGCCGCAGGAAGAGAAACCGTCACCCGGCGGCCGCCGCCCGGCCCTGGGCCGTCCCCGCCCCCGCCCCCGCCCTCCCGGCGCCGCAGGGAAAGCGCGCAGGTGGCGCAGGTCCCCGCGGACTGCCTCTGCTCAGCCCGCGACCCCGCCCCGCCACGCCGGGGTGGTGACCCGAGACGGCCGAGCCTGGAGCCAGGAGGCCGTTGCCTTTGACCCTGCAACTGGCTTCAGATTGAGTTTGGGTGCAAATCCCAGTTGCAAGAATCCCGGGTTGAGATTTATCCATAACTAGATACACCCACCCTAAAGCACTTCAGCTGCCTCGGAAACATCAACCTTGTATCCTCTGGATGTTATTATGCCATTATCACGGGGTGCTGTGGGTACGCAGGACTACCACGGCCCCGCCCCTGGCCGTCTTGCTTATGTGAGACAGCCCTGCCTAGGAAAGCTACTTTTTTTTTTTAACAAGTAGGATACAGAGAAGAAAAGTTATATATCTCAGTTTCCTCGCCTAGAAAATAGTAGAATTTGAGAGCTAAACTCTAATCTACGGGTACGGGTACGAAACAAAAGTAGTGTCTGATCTGACATCAAAAGCAAAAGTTTCTGTTCCTTGAAAAAGTTGTAGTAAACTGTGAATGTTTTCAGATAATGCTGCCAATTCTGGCACTTTTCCGGAGCGTGGGTGAGGCTTACCCTAAGTGTGGGAGGGGACCACAGGGAGGCCTTCCAGACAGCGGCCTTTCCAAGCTGGCTTTTTCTCTGGAGACAGAATGCCACCAACCTGGGTACCTGTCTTGGGCATTTCCTCTTCTTGAGAATCGTTTCCTTGTATAGTTTTTTGTTGTTGTTGTTGTTGTTTGTTTGTTTTTTAATCAGGACCATTATTTTTTGCAGCCAAGATTTCAAAGATGCAATTTTTTTATATTTGTGATTGTGAATTTGGTTCCACATTTTAAAATCAGGAAATTTAATAAAAAGTGAGATTTGTTCCTTTTCTGAAAAGTGAGATTGGGTAATGCTTGGTCCATAGTGTGCTGTCAGCTGTCAGCAGCACGGGAGGTGGCAGGTGCTCCCTGAAACTTTGAGGGTGCCTGTTAGCTTTCCCCAGTCCCCACGTCAGTGCTGGGCCTAATAGTCTCATGATTTCATAAGCAATACAAAGTTCAATGATAATTAGGCAGGCTGTGCAGATTCCTAAAAAGTATTATGGGTTGGTGAGATAGCACAGGGGACTAAGTGCCTGCTTAGGCAAGCACAGGGACTGGCGATCGATCTCGGCACCACATGATGTGTCAGCCCCACCCATGGGCCTGCTGATGTGGCCACCAAGTCCTGGCATGGTGGCGCATGTCTGTAATCCCAGTGTTGAGGAGGCTGAAAACAGGAACATCCTACGAGTCTGAGCTGCACAGCAAGATCCTGTACCAAATACATTAAAAAAAAAAAAAAGTATTATGAAGCAAAAAAACAAAAAAATTCACATGTGTACTTAAAGTCTTCATTGGTCATAAATTCATGATCTTAACTCCATAGATTTCAAAATCCTCACACACAAACTTAAGTATGGTGACACATTCCTGTAGTGCCAACTGTCTGGGAAGCTGAGGCAGGAGAATCACTTAAGCACAGAAGACTAGAGCCAACCTGGACAACATAGGAAGACTGACCTTATTTCCACAAAGGAAAAATACTCATAAATGCCAAAATGGTCCATTATTCACTGTCCCTTACTCTGGCACTTAGGGATCATCATGTGACCCAAGTTCAGCCAGTCAGAGGTTACTATACTATGTGGCTTAGAATCTGACTTCTGTGACTCAAGAAGGGACATTTTTAAAAGTAATTCTATTATCTATGAAGTGACATTTGTGCCCAGGATCAGCAGGGCCTGAGGTAATGGGTAATCAAGTAATCGAGTCCACTGTGGCAGTGGTCACTGTGGTCTGTTCTGACTCCTGTTTGTGTGGAAAGCCTGGACCTCCCACTTCCCTGCCTCTCTATGCTTGCCAGGCAAGCACTTATTCTACTGAGCTATCTTCCCAGCCCTCAATCTCAGTAATAATCAAAATACATTTTTTAAAGATAGGATTCCTTCCTTACCAAAGAGTCAATCTCAATGATAGTCCAAAACAAAAATTTAGGGAGCCGGGGAGATGGCTTAGTAGAATAAGTGCTTCCCTAGCAAGCACAATGGCCTGAGTTCAATCCCCGCTTCCACACACAAAAAAAAAATTTGAAGAGACAGGCCTAACTTCCACTTCATACTTATGCTTAGGAATACACATTCTGTTATCACTGGTTAGGGTGCAATGAAATGAGCTCTCTGATCTGATGGTGTAATCAGGAAAACAGAACAAGCCCAAATAAACGACCTTATGCTGCACCTCAAACTCCTAGAAAAAAAAAAAAGTCAACTCAAATCAAAAGTCCAAAGAAGGCAGGAAATTATAAAGACTACAGTAGAAATTAATGTAATGGAGATAAAGAAAAAATACAAAGAATTAATGAACTGAAGTTAGTTATTTGAAAGAATAAATAAAATTGATAAACTTCGAGTCAACTTTATCAAAAAGAAAAAAAAAGGAAAGAAAACAACCCAAATTGATACACTAAGGAATGAAAAGGGAGAAATCATTACAGACCCTATAGAAATTCAGAAAATCATTAATACCTACTTCCAAAATCTTTACTGTCACAGGATGTAAAACACAGAAGAAATGGACAGATTTGTATATACGTATGAATTACCAAAGCTGAATCAAGAAGATATAAAAATTCCAAATAACCCAATATCAGGCAACAAAATTGAAAATGTAATTAAAAAACTACCAACAAAGAAAAGCTCAGGTCCTGATGGATTCCTAGATGAATTCTACAAGAAATTTAGAGAAGATTTAATGCCAACTCTTCTCAAACTCTTCATGAAATTGAAAGGGAAGCAATTCTCCTAAACTCATTCCAGGAAGCAAATATTATTCTGATATCAAAAGCTGAGATGGACCCAACCAAAAAAGAAAATTATAGGCCAATCTCCCTAATGAACATAGATACGAAATTCCTCAAGAAAATTCTATCAAACAGAATGAAGCAAATTATTAAGAAGATTATGTATCATGACCAGGTGGGATTCATCTCAGGAATTCAGGAATGGCTCAATATACACAAAACCATAAATGTAATACAGCACATCAACAGATCCAAAGACAAAAGTCACATGATCATCTCAATACATGTAGAAAACACTGTTGACAAAGTCCAACACTCATTCATAATAAAAAAAAAAATCCTGTGTAAAACTGGAATAAATGGTCTTTACCTCAACCTGATAAAAACCATCTATGACAAACCAACAGCTAATATCATACTAAATGGATAAAAACTGAAAGTCTTCAATTTAAAATCAGGAGCAAGACAAGGATGTCCACTATCACCACTCACATTTAACACAGTTCTGGAAACATAAGCTAGAGGGATTAGATAAGGGAGAGAAGTAAAAGGAATAACAATAGGAAAGGAAGAAGTTAAACTCTCATTATTTGCAGATGATGTGACATTCTACATAGAAGACCCTAAAAACTCCACAAAGAGTCTTGTAGAGTTAATCACCAAATTCTGTAGCATAGCAGGATACAAAGTCAACACTCAAAAATTAATAGCCTTTCTGCACACAAAACAATGAACACACCAGAGAGAAAGTAGAGAAGCCATGTCTTTCGCAATAACATCTAGAAATAAAAAGAATGAAATACTTAGGAATCAGTCTAACAAGAGAAAAAATAAAAAGAACTGCACAGTGAAAATCACATTATTCTGAAAAAAGAGATCGAAGAAGATTTTGAAAACGGAAAAATATTTCTTGCTTGTGATAGGAAGAACCAACATTGTGTAAATGACCATACACCCAAAATTGTTACACAGATTCAATGCAATCTCTTATTTTATTTTATTTTTTAATTTGTTATGTATTTGATACAGGATCTCACTATGCAGCTTGGACTCATAATGATCCCCCTATTGTCAGCCTCCCCAATGCTGGGATTACAGGCGTGCAGCACCATGCCCAGTGACTGGCTCAGTGGGCTGGGCCAGAACAGTATTTGTGGTGCCAGTGATCAAACCATGGCCCCTGTGCTTGCCTAAACAGGTGCTTAGTCTGCTGAGCTATCTCACTGGCCTTATAATCTTAATTAAAATACCATTAATATACTACACAGATCTAGAGAACATATTCCTAAAATTCATCTGTAACCAGAAGAGACCTAGAATAGTAAAAGTAATCCTGGCAACAAAAGAAAGGCAGGAGACAGTACAATGTCATACTAGAAATTTTACTACAAAACTACTGTGATAAAATCAGCATGGTACTGGGAAAAAAAAAAACAGACCTGAAGACCAATGGAATAGATTAGAAGGTGTAGACACAACTATAAACACACTTAGTCACCTTATCTTTGACAAAGGGGCCAAACATATTCACAGCCTCTTTAATAAATGGCTGGAAAAACTGGCTTTCCACATACTAAAATTAGACATAACTCTAATACCATGCACTAAACTAAAATCAAAATGGATCAATGCTTTAATGTTAAAACAGAAACACTAAATATACTGGTGGAAAAAGTAGGTAGAAATCTTGAAGATAGAGAGGTAGTTCTTGAACAAAAACAAAACTGCATGGGAAATACTTCAAAGAATCAAGAATCAACAACTGGGATCTCATCTTTTTGAAAAGTGTCTGCATATCAAAAGAAATCACCAATAGAGTAAAAAGTATACCTACGAATTGGGAAAAATCTTAACCAACAATCACTCAGACAAAGAACTTCTACCCAGAATGTATAAAGAACATCCATCAGTCAATCAATCAATCAATCAATCAATCAATCAATCAAATAAGGCCCCCAAAATTCTAAGGCCCAATCCAAAAATGGGCATCAGAGATGAATACACACTTCTCAAAGGAGGAAACATAAGTGGCAAATAAATATATGAAAAATATTCAATAGTAGTGATCATTCAAGAAATGCAAATTAAAACAACACTGGGATTCCATCTCACCCCAGAAAGAATGGCTAGCATTAAGAAATCAACTAATAACAAATTCTGGAGAGGCTGTAGGGAAGAAGGAACCCTTCTCACTGTTGGGTGGACTGTAGACTGGTAAGAGCACTGTGGAAATCAGAATACTAGGATTAGAGGTCCCACTCAACCCAACTATTCCCTTTCTGGAAAATATCATACCACAGTGATGTATGTGCACCCATATCTATAGTGCTGCAATTTGTCAGAGTTAGGTCTTGGAAACAATGCAAATGCCCATCAACTAAGGAATGGATAATAAAGATGTGCTATTTTTATAAAATGGAATATTACTCAGTTATAAGGAAAGATAAACTTGAGGCTTTTGTGGGTAAATGGATGCAACTAGAAGCTATACTCGTAAGTAAAATAAATCAGATCCATATGTGTACACATTGTGTTTTCCCCCCTAGTGTGAGAACCTGAATAATTAAATAAAATCTGAAAGATACAATTGGTCCTAGAAAAGGAAAGAATCTCTTCTAAGGGAAGGAAAAACTGGGATGAGGAAAAGAAAAAAAGAAAGAAAGAAAATAGGGAAAAAGATATATTCATGTATATATACAAGATGGCTTGGATAATTGTATTGCTGATTTCTGTTGTCTATTGAGAGGAGCAGCTAATGCTTTTCTTCTTCTCCTTTATAATTTCTTATGACTTTTTAAAACCAATTGTGCATGCTTGTATCTGGTGACCTAAATAACTAATTTGAAGACAGCATTATGCAATATAACAACCATTGTTACACTCTTATTATTTTGTTTAAATTCTGTATCATTTCTAATTTTAAAACTTTTATTCTCTTTTAAAAAATAATGATGTTGTGTAGTTTTCTTTTTCATTCAGGATAATTAAATCATTTATTGATTATACATGATAATGGATGACACAACTTCAATCCCACTTATCACTGTGTCTGGTACCATTATTCCATTTACATATATAGGATGTGCCAGCCATCATTTTTATAACCAAGTAGCTGACTGTTTGCTTGGGTGACCTTCAATGGTCAAATTCAGAGGTCACAGCCATAACTGTCAGTTCAACTACACCAAGGTTTCTGAAGACAATGACTTCTTTAATCAAGCAATTGTAAAAAACTTTTAAATGGAACCTGGTATCACCCTGAAGGAATTCTAACTTCACACTGTTGGGGATGTTAAGATGGCTTCAGAGTAGACTAACTTTACACAGCACATTTTTTAAAAAGACACTATTACATTTAGCAATTAAAAGCATGGGTGAAAAAAAAAAAGGTCTACATTAAAACCCTTTGCTGGAATGCTTTACACTTTCCACAGAACAGAAACTAAACTAACCTGTTATACAATTAGTCACAAATATAGTCCTCGAGTTTGTTGCCCAGACCCATGAGTATTGTTTAAAACATGTCTTCTGTGTAGCAGCTAGGCCCTGCCACCACTGCCTGGCTGAGTTCACAAATCTGTTGTAACCTGTAGCTTCCCTGTCACTTCTCTGGCTCTCCTCTCCTGCTAGGCTTTGTTTCCTGGAAGTGTTTAAATCCTCTGCCACTGCCATAGCTGCTGCTGCTCCTGGAGCCACCATAGCCACCTTGATTTCGTGGTTTGGTAAAATATTGGCCTCTGCCACCATAGGGCCCAGAGCTTCTGCCTCCAAAGTTTCCTCCTTTCATGGGTCCAAAATTTGAAGACTGACTGTTGTAATTGACAAATTCATTAGAGCTTCCACCACCTCCATAATTGCTTCCATCATTACCAAATCCATTGTAGCCATCTCCACCTCCACCATATACACCCCCACCATGGCTGCCACCAAAGCCACCTTGACCACTGAAGTTTCCTCCATGATTGAAACTGTCATTGCCACCAAAACCTCCTCCACAACCACCACCACAATTTCCAGAATCACTTCGATCTCTTTGGCTAGATGAAGCACTGGCCATCTCCTGCTTGGACAGGGCTTTCCTCACTTCACAGTTGTGGCCTTTCACAGTGTGATATTTTCGAATGACAGTCTTATCCACAGAATCATGGTCAACAAAGATTACAAAAGCAAAGCCCCTCTTTTTTCCACTGCCTCAGTCGGTCATAATTTCAATCACTTTGATTTTTCCATATTCAAAATAATCTCGTAGGTGATGTTCTTCAGTATCTTCTTTAATGCCGTCAACTAAGATCTTCTTCACCATTAAGTGGTCACCTGGTCTTTGAGAATCTTCTCTTGAGACAGTTCTCTTTGGTTCCACAACTCTTCCATCCACTTTGTGGCCTTGCACTCATGGCTGCATCCACCTCCTCCACAGTAGCATAAGTGACAAACCCAAAGCCCCTGGAACACTTGGTGTTCGAGTCTTTCACTACCACACAGTCTGTGAGTGTTCCCCACTGCTCAAAGTGGCTCCTCAGACTCTCATCAGTTGTTTCAAAGCTCAGCCCTCTGATGAAGAGCTTCCACAGCTGTTTGGGCTCCTTGGGAGACTCTGACTTAGACGTGACAGCAGTCGGAAGAGAGACTGACAATGCTTCCTCTGTGGTGTCCACCAGCAGAAAGGAGTAACCAATCTTGTGTAGTTTTTAAACCCTGCTGAAAAGGGAATAGTCCAGTATATTAACAAAAGTTGCAAAATGTACATATCTCTCACTATGATTTGTGTCTGGATGTCCCCCCAAAACCTCATGCAGTCATAGTGGGGCTTCTAGAATTTGTGATTCATTCAAGATCCAATGCTGGGATTCTGAGTGTGAGTGCTACAGACTTCGTTGGGTTGTCAGCCTGCATAAGATATGGGATGAGGTGGGGAGGGGCTTACTCTCTGCTGCTCTTCCCTTTGCTCTGGTTGCTTTGGCTGTGTTCTGCTGTTTTCTCCTGCCTTGGAGCCAGCTGAATATAGCCTGAAACCTCCATAAACTGAGCTAAATAAACTGAGCTAACCTTTTCTTACTTAATTCTGGGAGTCAGGTATTTTGTTCCAGCAATGAGAGAAAATTAACCAAGACATCGATCTACGCAGTAATTAATTTCACTTCTAAAAATCAATCTAACCAAGGAAATCTGAAACAAGAACTAGTTTTTCCACTGAGGTATAAATCAACTTTGGGCATCAAAACATAATAGTAGATTTTTAATATCATTGAAACTGCTTGTGATACAATAGAATGTTCAGCAAGCAAAGACACAAAAATGATACTCGTGTAATCTCAACAAAATGAAAATACAGAAAAAGCTTTGAAAACTTTTATTGAAGTTACTTCTCAGAAATTACTTATAGGAGCTGGGGAGATAGCACAGGGCCATGAACACCTGCCTGGCAAGCAAAAGGTCCAGAGTTTAATCTCCAGTACAAAAAAAATTACTTATAGACAATCATAAGTATCTCCTTATACTTACCATAATTTGAATTTTCCTACAAAGAACTTTCTTTCCTGTAAGAAAAAAGATATTTGGTAGTTTAAAATGAGCAGAATTTTCAGCCAGATATAGATGAAATTATGTCACTCACAGTGACGAGTTCATTATAGTTTTTTTTTTTTTTTTTTTTTTTAATGTATTTGGTACAGGGTCTCACTACACAGTTCAGACTCACAGTGATCCTCCTGTTTTCAGCCTCCCCCAGTTTGTCTGGGGGCATAGGCTGATGTTGCATGTGGTGGCACGGATCGAACCCCAGTCCCTGTGCTTGCCTAAGCAGGCACTTAGTCCACTGAGCTATCTCACTGGCCCTCATTGTAACGTTTTTTCAAAAATGAGTGAAGCATTGGCCAAGCAATGGCCGTGACTCATCCACATGGCTGACACTAACAAAGGTTCTACAATCTGAGGGACAGAATCTCAGGATAAATCCTGAGGGGATTTTGCTGACCTTGTCAGACCCAAAAGCTACAACTCTTGTTGCATAGGTCCTGCTTTACCTTGGTCTTAACCATCCAGCAGAAAAGTATAAAAACGAAATATAGGAAGGAAAGCCATGCTGTTATGTTGAGCTGTAGGGGACTCAGGTCAACAATTTCTGACACTGCCAGTCAAGCGGAAGACCCAATACTATTATGGGCTACTGGATTCTTTTAGAATATTTTACTGAGTTTACACACCTATAATATTCAAATAACGGAACTTAACCAAAAAAGGGGATACAGATGAATGTCCATTTTGCATCTGTGTATTCAAAGTGGTTAGGATAGATATATAGTTACATTCTCTTAATGAATAGAGTGATTTGTTCTAATGGTGTTTGTAAATAGGATATCATGTCTGCATCTTGTACAGCAATTAACCACTAGGAAGGATGTATGCAATGTGTTAATTATTGAAACTGTCTTACCAATTTGATTTGAAACTGTCTCATTGCTATTTGTTTATCAATAAAATTATGGGAAAAATGAGTGAAGGTCAAAATAAATAAGGGAAGGAGGAAGAAGAGGCATATACAGAGAAGAATGAGGAATTAGGAATTGTGAATTCTTATTTCTTTAGTTGATGGCCTGGAAATAGGGCCTTATGTTCCAAATTGCTTCAGTAAGCAACACTGAATTTGAATATTTCACAGCTGATGACAAATGGCAAAACACCAGTGCCTCTCTCACTGGATGAGAAATACTAATTCAGGTATTTTCCCATCCTGCAGAAGTGATCAACTCTGAGAAAGTGGGAACCCTAGGACAGTACCCAAGTTGGTATTCAAGACAAGTTTCTCTTATTGCATCTGGTTGGTCACATTGGAGGGTTTACCACTCTCCCTGGTGTAAAAGCCAAGAACTTGGAGTAGTCTCTTGCTGTCAACATCCTGATCGAATCTTATTTATTAAATCTGCCACTACAAAAGAAAAGCATGCGTGACTGGACTTACATCAATCAGGAAGGGGGGACATGCTCACGTTCTCCTCCGTATGCTGCATGTGCACAAAGCAGTGACCCCTGAGGTTACAACCACTTTCCTTGAACATTCTTCTTGACACCACATGGGATAGAGTCCTTCTTTGTTTTACATTTACAGTATCCTGGCTCAGTATTATTTCTGAAGTCAATGTCTCCAGGAAAGGACAAGTATTAAAATATACCAATGATTGTATTGGAAGAGATATTTATCTTAGATATTAGAGTGTGTACATCAAAAATAAGTATATTATGAAACCCTCCTTGTCTTAGTTACTTTTCTTATTGTTGAGACAAAATACTCAATCCCCAAAGTTAAAGGAGGCAAAGTTTATTTAGCTCACCATTTGTAGAGGCTTCAGCCCACAATTGGCTGACTCCGCAGCAGGATGGCACAGGACAGAGGGGCAACAATTCCTGGTGGTGGAAGACAACAAAGGCAACAAGGTGATAGGGAAGGAGAGGGGGAGAGGGTGTGTGTGTGTGTGTGTGTGTGTGTGTGTGTGTGTGAGAGAGAGAGAGAGAGAGAGAGAGAGAGAGAGACTTTCTGACCCTTGTACAGTATTCAATGTAAGGTGTGTGGATCACTCATACCCTTAATCCCAGCACTGGATCATGCATAAATCAATCACAAACTCTAGATTCAGCCACTTCTTAAAAGCCCACCCTCTGTGCCTTCGCAAGACTTTGGGGGGACATCCAGACACAAGCCAAAACATTCCTCTTCTTAAAATACTGGTTACGTTGTGGTTTATACCAGTAATTCTTAAAGTATGATCTAGGGGTCCTTGAAATCCTTTCAATCAGCAAAGTTCAAACTATTTAATAGAAGTCTCAGTACAATGTTCAACTTTTTCACTCTGCTTCTCCCATGGATTTGCTGTGGAGACAAACACATTCACTAGAGGAAAGATAACCTCTTTAATAAATGGCACTGGAAGAAACTGGCTGAGCACACACCAAAGATTAAAATTGGATCTATAGCACATTGATTGGATCCATATACATCTATATAGAATGTGTATGGGACATTATAACAACTTGAAAGCATACATAGATAGGATAATCCAGCCACCTTTCAAACCAGACATGAAGAGACCATAAAGACAAAGAAAGGTCTGATACAACTCAGTGCAAGAGTACTGGGCTAGGTTCTTGTGTAATGTTCTGAGTTCAAAGAAAAAAAAATTAAAGAAACCTTGGGGCTTGAAAATTTAACAATCACTGATAGCATACTAAGGAACTAGTATGTTTGGAATCACTTTTCATTTGAAGATTTGTATCATAACTAATACTAATTCAGTCTGTGTCATTAAAAACAGGAAGAACCAAATTAGAGAAAAAGGAAGGATACAAGGAAAGCCATCATTTTGGCCCTAACCTTCTAAGGTCAATTAAGACTCAGGACATATGAGAACTTGTACTGTAACGTCATGTACCTTGGTAGTGTCCCAAATTTTCTGATCAAGAAGATTATGGGGCCAAAGAGGAAAGTGATCGATGACGTAGAGTGTGCCTAAGGAGAGTCACATGGGGAGAAGACACTCTCTCAGGCTTTCACAGAGAGCACATTGGCCAAGCATTGGCCGTGACTCATCCACATGGCTGCACTGATGAAGGTTCTACAATCTGAGGTACAGGATCTCAGGACAAATCCTGAGGGCATTTCACTGACCTTCTAAGACCAAAAAGATACAACTCTTCTTGCATAGGTCCTGCTTTACCTTGGTCTTAACCATCCAGTAGAAAAGTATGAAGTCGAAATATAAAAAATAAAGCCATGATGTTAAGTTGAGCTGTGGGGGACTCAGGTCAATAATTTCTGACATTGCCAGTTAAATATAAGACCCAATGCTATTATAGGCTACTGGACTCTTTTAGAATATTTTGCTGAGTTTACACACCTATAATATTCAATAATGTAACTTAGAAAAAATGGTGTATGAATGTCCATTTTGTATCTGTGTATTCAAAGAGGTTGGGATAGATATATAGTTGCATTCTCTTAATGAATAGAATGATTTGTTCTAATGGTGTTTGTGAATAGGATCACAAGTCTGCATCTTGTACAGCAATTAACCACTAAGAAGAATATATGCAGTGCATTATTTGTTGAAACTGTCCTTCCGATTTGATTTGAAACTGTCTCATTGCTATCTCTTTGTCAATAAAACTTTGAAAAAAAAAACAGGAAGAAATTAGATCAAAAATGAAAACTGCACTCACATTTGTGTATTTCCACTTACATGTTTTGATCTCGGTTTATCCATATCTTCTTTTTTTATTTTTAGGGAAGGGTATACAGGGTGTTCAGTGTCTCACTACTAGACTGGACTCAAAGTGATCCACCTGTTTACAGCCTCCCAAGAGCTGGGATTACAGGCATGCGCCACCACACCCAGTCTCAATTGCCATCTCAGGGTGCTCCAGGGTTGGGGCTGGCACATCAGGCTGGGGATTGAACCTCCAGCCCCTGTGCCTGCTTGCAGGTGCTTTAATCAGCTGAGCTATTTGGTCAGCCCTTTATCCGTATTTTCAATTTAGAAAATTTTCCACCGTGTCCACCTATTCAATGCCCTGAATGAGGTTCAAGGGTCAGAAATGCCTGAGACATTCTCCCTGCTTCCACTTAGAAATTGTCCTGCACCCCATCTAGTCAAGCGTGTTTTTCCCATTGGAAACATGACAACAGCATCTCTGGGTAGCTCTGGAAGAAGACGGGAAGCCAAGGAATAATGAAACTTTCTGAAAACATCAGGAGCTTGTAGGGATAAAGCTCACTACTATCAAACATTTCAATACACAAGCAAACATTAAATGCAACATGTAAGTTCTTTCATCAAATGATATTATTTTATCCCTCAAATTTAAGTACAGAAGCTATTAATCAATGTGACCAAATTTTAAAATCTCTTGAGTTCTTTATAGTAAACCTTTGTCTGAGGAACATCCATAAATTCTTTTTGTCCACATTGTGGGTTGTCTCTTCTCTCTTATGGGTGTGAGTGCTACACCTGTCCTGGGGCACAGAGCCTGAATACAGTAGGCAGAAAGGGGTGAGGCCTGCTATCTTCCTCTGTACCACTGCCACATCCGTTGCTCTGTCCTTTCTTTGTTTTTTGCTATTTTCCATTGCCATGAGCTGCTGCCCTTGGCCATGCGCCACCCTCCCTTGGAGCCAGCTGAATATGGACTAAAACCTCCACAAACTGTAAGCTAAGTAAACCTTTCCTTCCTTAATTTGAGTTATCAGGCATTTTTTTTCAAACAACTAGAGAAAAGTGACCAAGAAGTTAGTTTTTTTTTTTTTGAGTTACGTCTTCAATTTCATTGATTGATATTGGTTTATTTAGAATTTTTTGTATCTGCTTGGTTCAGCTTTGGCAATTCATATATATCTAGGAATCTGTCCATTTCCTCTGGACTTTACATCTTACAAGAATACAAATTTTTAAAGTAGGTAGACATTTTAAAGCATGACTTAGGGCAAATGCAGTCAGGTGCAGGGGACCGTGGTTTGATCCCCAGCTCCACAAGCCACACCAGACAGATCCTTAAGGCAGGCTGAACTAGCCAAAAAAAAAAAAAAAAAAAAAAAAGTAAATAAATCAATAAAGTAAGTAGACATGATCTTTTGCATATTTGCAGGGTCCATTATGATTTTTAACATTTTCATTCCTTATAACATATATTTGGATCTTTATTTTTGATAGGGTTGTTAAGGGTTTGTTGAACTTATTTAATATTTCATAGAACCAACTCTTTGATTCATTGATTCTTGTATTGTTTTCTTAGTCTCTAATGCATTAAGTTCTTCTCTGATCTTTAGAATTTCCTCCTTAAAAAAAAAAAAAAAAAGGAAAAAAATTTCCTCCTTCATACGGGCTTTTGGCTTAACCCACCCTTCTTTTTCTGTAAGTTTGGGGTTCACCATTAAGTTATTCTTTTTCACTTTCTCTGATTTCCTGATATGGATATTCTTTGCTACCAATTTTTCTTTTAAGGCTACTTTCATTGTGTGCCGTATGTTCTGGCTCTGCTCTGTTGTATTGTCATTATCATTTAATTGCAGAAACCATCTAATTTCCTCTTTAATTTCATCTGTGACTCATTGGTTTTTTAGGAGGGTGCTATCTAATTTCCGTGTGTTTATGAAATTCTTTCGATTTCTTTTGCTATTGATTTTCAGTTTCATTGCACTATGGTCTGATAATACGCATAGGATAATTTCTGTCCCTTTGTATTAACTTAAGCATAGTCTATGAGTGAGTATGTAACATGTTTAGGAGAAGCGGACCAAATATTAAGATCACTTGAGTATTAGAGTTTTTTTAGATACCTTTATCTGCAGGCTGATTTATTGATACAAAGTGTGTGTGTGTGTGTGTGTGTGTGTGTGTGTGTGTGTGTGTAAATAAATGCCAGGGAAAATAGCAAGGGGAAGAGAGCAACATCTACTATGTACATGTCTTATAGCAGTCACATGTCTCTCTCCAGAAGCTTCCCTAAAATGCTAGAAATCCCTTTATCATAAGCTTTTGTATTATTTAACAGCTATCTAGTAGAGTAGAGTATTTTTCTCTTAAAAGAAGACAGGCTCCTCTTTGCCATATCTCCTGTAAGAATGAAGACCATTCTTAGCAATCAGACTATCGACATTCCAGAAAATGTCGACATCACTCTAAAAGGATGCACAGTTATTGTGAAGGGCCGCAGAGGAGCCCTGCAGAGGGACTTCAACCACATCAGTGTGGAACTCAGTCTCCTTGGGAAGAAAAAGAAGAGGTTCTGGGTTGACGGTGGGAAACAAAAAGGAGTTGGGGACCACACGATCTGCAGCCATGTACAGAACAGGATCAAGGGGGTCACGCTGGGCTTCCGTTAAAGATGAGGTCTGTGTATGCTCACTTCCCCATCCATGTTGTTATTAAGGAGAATGGGTCTGTTGTAGAAATCTGGAATTTCTTGGGTGAAAAATACATTCGCCGAGTTTGTATGAGGGCAGGTGTTGCTTGCTCAGTATCTCAAGCCCAGAAAGATGAACTAATCCTTGAAGGAAATGACATTGAGCTTGTTTCACATTCAGCTGCTTTGATTCAGCAAGCCACAACAGTCAAAAACAAGGATATCAGAAAGTTTTTGGATGATATCTATGTTTCTGAAAAGGGAACAGTTCAGCAGCCAGATGAGTAAGATCCAAGAGTCAATCCAGCCACAGAAACCAGCTTGTAGATTGTAGAGCCAATCTGTGATGTTTTAATGAGACAATAAAAGATCTTTATTAAATGGGGAAAAAAAAGAAGACATGCTAGATACACTGAGGTGTAGCATACTGGTTTTAGAAAAGCATGAGACCACCACTGTTTTCATTAGAGTAAAATATAACTTATCAAATACAATTCTTAAGCCTATGACTATAAAAGCAAAGATGGGACTTTTTCCAAAGACAGAGATTTTAAGAAACAGTTCGCTAGCTACTATTCAGGCTCTGCTGCTGGGCTGCATTCTTACGTTCATCATCTGGATGATATTTTTGTGTTCATTTGTTCAGTCTGCTGTAAAAACACCACAAATTAGGTAGCTTTAGCAACACAAGCTTATTTCCCACAGTCCTAGAGGGTGGCGTGTCCCAGATCAGACGTCAACTCATTCAGTCCCAGTGAATCTTCTCCAGTTTGTAGATTGCTGCCTTTTCTCTGTGACCTCATACAGCCTCTTGGATTAGGGCGCAACATGTTGGTCTTATTGAAGCTTTCATGAATTTTTATTGTTGCTTTTTGTGTGTGCTGTTGTTGTTGTTTGTGTGTGTGTGTGCATGCGTGTGTGTGTGTGTGTGTGTGTGTGTGTGCTGGGGATTGAACCTAGGGTTTGTGCATGCTAAACAAGCGCTGGGTCACTGAGCTGGAACCTCAGCCTCAGCCTTAATCACCTCTTAATAGCCATATTTCCCCAACAGCCATATTGGGGCTACAGCTTCAACATGTGAATTTGGGGAGACACAATTCAGCCCACTACAACTTATTTGCCTTTTGACAGTAAGTACAAAATAGATGTTGGGTAAAGTCATACAATTTTTTACGAGTTTATTGGAAACTTTGTGCTCCAAGAGACAAAACAAGCATGAGTCTGCCACTGTATACAATCATTTAATTACTTTTGAAAAAAAAACCTTTGCCATCATAGTTCACTTTGTTATAACTTATTACTGATGTTTTCAAAGAATTTAGTAAGCACAGTTCCCACCTTAAAAAAAAAAAAAAAAAAAGAGGAAATTCTGAGAGGTTATTTTTCTTTGACTTACCAGTCTTTTTATATCGGAAGAATTTTTATCTTTCTTTGAGGTAGAAAATAGAAGGCATTTTGAAAAGCAGAATCTTCAAATTTAAGTATGAGAGGGCATTAGGGACATAATTCAATCCAACTTGCCTTTTTGCAAAAGATGAAGCTGGAATTTTAAAAGTAGCCATGATTTCTTCAGGTCATTGAAAATTCCCCTACATTCCTCTGCATTCTACCATTACCATCAAGAGGCTTGATTATCTAATCATAAGCTAGTTTTATTAGATTTCACCTTTACCAACTGTACATCACTCTCATGGGCTTGATGCCAGTTGGCTTTTCTAATAATTATGCAGGCAAGGAAGGATGATTTAGGATAAAGAATTATTTTTCTAGAAGAATGCACTGAAAGGAAAGAGGAGAGCAGGTGGAGAATCTGCGAAGCGCATAACAAGAGGGTCAGAGTTAGGGTAGAGCTCAAATGCCACACAGAAGTAAATGAGCATCTATGACATATTTGGGAGGCTCATTCTTTATATTTTTTCTATCACATATAATAAAGTAATAAATAAATAAATCTATTTTAATTTGATATTATATGGCAGCATAAGCCCAAAATTTTGTTGGAAGGATTGTATACTGAGGACAAATTGATTAAGTTCTCTAGACTTTAGTTTCTTGATGAGTCAATACAATAAAACTACGATTGAATGAAATCACATTTACAAAGCAGCTAACACTACATCTAAGACAGGAATGAGCTCAAGGAGAACCTAAGCCTCGATTACAAAAAGATGAGTGTCATTGCTTGCAGTGGAAAGAATGGAATGAGAAATGATGATGCATTTGGCGTGCAAGAAGCAGAAATGCCTAGAAGTCCTGAGAAATTAACTTCACAACACAGGTAATAATCAAGTAGCAATAGGCAAGGAGAGTGAACGGGAAGTACCTGAGGGTGAAGCATCAATTCTTACCAAGAGGCTACCTGTTCTGGGTGGGGCATGGAGAAAGAGTCAGAGAGGTGGTCTTAAAAATGAGCCAGGTAGGGGCTGGGGAGATGGCTCAGTGGAATAAGTGCTTCCATGGCAAGCATGAGGGTCTGAGTTCAATCCCCAGTTCCACCAAACAGGTATGAGTGTGTTGTGCATGCTATTCATTAGAGTGCAATTACTAATCAGCACTGACCCTTACCTTGCTAGGGCCTGTACTAGGGGGTGGGCTTGCGTTGGCTTACCTAGCTTTTACAACCCTGGGAAGGAGATTGTGCTAGTGCCTTCTGGCCTTTCTGGAAGAGAACGTGAGTGTTACAGGCTGCCATGAGACATTCCAGGAGTGTCTCTCAGGGAAGGAGTGATGAACAGGGCCATGCGCTGTGGAGGTGAGGACAGGCAGAATGCCAGGTCCCTAGGTGGAGTCTTTAGGGAGCTAAGGCTGAGTGGATGATCTCTTATACTCTCTGAGTCCAAAACATTTTTCTCTGTTTGGATCCCTAGAACTACAACCATGAGCCGTTTGGGTAGAAAATGAGGCTGTGTCCCCCAATGGGTGCGTGAGGAGCTTTGATGTCAGACAGACCTGAGTCTGACTATCAGTTCTGCCACATTGCAGTTGTGTGACCATTCAGCAGGTATTTTGACTCATCTTAATGAGCTAAACTGGGGTCATAACATTATCTCAAATGGAGTTTGTAAATATTCACTGAGTTGCTGTACTAAAATGCTTAGGGTAGTGTCACATCCTGTAGGTACCTCGTTAAATAAGGAACATTCAGTTAGTAGTAAAAAGAATTCCCAATTAACAAGCAGTAGCCAAGTCTGAGAGGGAAAGGAATTTCGTTAGCTCATGAAGGAATAAGAACTTGTATTGAGGATGGGGGGGTATGATAATTAGAGACAAAGTCTGTCTCTGTATTTACAGGTCATTTACTTAGCAAAATTTCCACTTTCACTTCTGGATCATGGTGTACTTTACTTGGAAACATGTGATTACTCTTTCAGCCATAATAAGAGCCGCACAGAGGCATTTGGAATGTAGACTAGACAAAAGGAGACAAAACGCATCTATTAGCAGACATTTCATTAAGATCTGATAATAGAAGGACCGGCCAAATAGCTCAGCAGATTAAAGTGCCTGCAAGCAGGCTCAGTGGCTGGGGGTTCAATCCCAGGGCCTGCCATGCTGGTGTGTTGAGATGGCAATTGAGACTGGGTGTGGTGGTGTGCACCTGTAATCCCAGCTCTTGGGAGGCTGTAAACAGGCAGATTCCTATGAGTCCATTCTAGTAGTGAGAACTTGATCACCCTGTAGACCCTTCCCTAAAAATATACACACACACACAAAGATCTGATAATAGTGTGATTGAAATCTATATTGACCTAATTTATTTATTTATTTTTAGATAATTTCATTGAAAAACAAATAGCAATGAGACTGTTTCAAAATCAATTACTAGCACAGTTTCAATAATTAATACATTGCATATTGCTGTCTTAGTGATTATTCATTGTACAAGATGCAGACATGATATCCTGTCCACACACACTATTAGAAAAATCACTCTATTAAGAGAATGTAGCTGTATATCTGTCCTATTTTCAATAGACAGATACAAAATTGTCTTTCATTTGTATCTCCTTTTTTGTTTAGTTTTGTCAGAGAAGGGCATTCCATTATCATTTAAATACTGTATGTGCATGAATTCAGCAAAATATTCCAATATAGTCCAGTAGTCCATAATAGTAATGGGTTTTCTGTAGGACTGGCAATGTCAGAAGTTGTTGACTTGAGCCTTTTACAGCTCAGCATATTAATATGGCTTTACTTTTTATACTTTGTTTTTATACTTTTCTGCTGGACACTTAAGACCAAGATAAAGTAAGACCTCTATAACAAAAAATGTAACTTTTGTATCTGATAAGATCAGTCAAATCCCCTCAGGATTTAACCTGAAACCCTGTACTGCAGTTTGTAGATCTTTTATCAGTGTCAGCCATGTGGATGAGTCACAGGCATTGCTTGACCAATTTGCTCTCTGTGAAAGCCTGAGAGAATGTTTTCTCTCCATGTGACTCTCCTTAGGCATACTCTACATCATCAATCACTTTCCTCTGTGGCCCCATAATCTCCTTGATTAGAAAATTTGGGACACAACTGAGTTACATGATGTTACAGTACAGGTTCTCCTATATCCTGAGTCCTCACTGACCTTGAAGGACTAGGGCCAAAATATTGGCTGTCCTTGCAGCCCTTCTTTTTCTCTAATTCTTCGTCTGCAAACTTAGATTGTTAACCCTCCAAAGAGAAGCTTTTTATTATTACCCTACAACATATGCAGTTGAGCTTAACCTCACTATCTGTCTGAATATCAAGCATTTTAGGCATAACATAGAACAGATATTTTCCATCAAGTATAGATATGTTGAACATTAAGACCCTATAGAATATGAAGAAAAAATTTAAAAAATAAAAAGATATTAAAAAATAGAAATGAACAGTTACATATTTTTACACAGAAATTTAGAAATCTAACCATAAGCATGGCAGCAGAACAGTCCTGTGAATTTTTTTTCTTGTCTTGTGTTTTCATTTATTACCCTTTTATTTTCTTAAACAAACTTTTAATTGAGAGACAGTCTGGCAGTAATTGGTATGTCATGAGAAGCAGTACATATTTAGAAGACCAGAATGACAGGCATTCCAAGCATTATCCCATCATTACACAGTGCTTTCTTCAGTGCTATAGCTTAGTTCACAGGTATCAGCATATATAGTTAGTCAGGGTGAGAATCTTACCAATTACCTGCTAGTTTCAATAACATGCTGAAGATTCTCAGGATCATTGCCTTACCCATCTTGTGTATATAAATGTATGGCTTTGCCCCTGTCATGTTGCCTAGCTTTTCTCCTTGCCCTCTCTTCATTGTCTAATCCTTAAGTTCTTGATTTCCTTTTAATTGTGTTATACTTTTCTATTTTTATTTCTTCTTTTGAGTTTATATTGACCTAATTTAAAGAAGTGGTTGCAATGTAAGTAATTTACTCTAGCATCTGGAGAATGATTTGAATTCTAGAAGCTCTTGATGTGAGGAATAATTACTATATCTGATCTTTTATTTATTTTCTACTAGTTTTATTGCTGTTTTTCAATCCTGCAAAGAACATCTAGACTTGTATAATAATATTTTTAAAATTTATTCTTATTTTTGATTTTTTATATATTTTTAATCATAAAGACATACCTGTCCTCTTTCACTAATGCACTTAAGTAAAAGGGCATTTTAAGTTTGTTTGTTTGTTTTGGAGACAGAGCTTCACTATGTAATTCAGGCTGGAACTCACAGCAGTCAGTCTTTCTGCCTTAGTCTCCTGAGTGCTGGGATTACAGACGTGCATCACTATGCCTGGCATAAAAGGACATTTTACAAGGGATATCAGATGACTGTTCAAGATGACTTGGAGGTGAAAGGGTCTGCAAGCAAGTATAGGAAAGGGAAAACTTTTCCTCCACTTCTGAGAGCTCTATAATAGAATCTATGAAATAAACTGTAAGTAGAAAAAAAAAACCAAATAAATAAACTGTCAGTAGGCTATGCACAGGGGTACCTCATGAATGAAAAGTGTATACCCCAAAAGTCTAGTGAGCTCTGGAAACTCACCAGCTTCTTAGCAGAGAAACCAGGCAACTTAGGGAACAGTAAATTACTACTGAATGAGCTCTCACGCTAACAGGCCCTTGTCTGTGACAAATTTTATTTTCAACTTCTAATTTCCTCTTTGGTGGTGTAAGTTTAAACTTCCCCAAGGAAGTTCTTGAGATTCATGAGAATTGGTTTCCTTTTGGAGGGTTTGTCTCTAGGCAGGTAAGGAAAGTGGAAGCGAAGTTGCTCCTTACATTTACTGAGTCCCTAGAGCCCTAAGTTGGAAGCAATGAGCATCCCAAGACAGATTTGGGGGTTGCATGTCCTAAGCTCCACCAGAGCACCTGGATTTAAAGGTGATAAAACCTTGAGGTTTTCTATATCATGTTTTTTCCCCTTTCCTACTTCAAAGGAGAAAGAAAATAAAGTCTATCACTGAAGGATAGAGATGTCTGAGGCTGATAGAGACCAGGTGAAACTCTCTGCTTTAGGACTTGGGTCAGATTTCCTAAGGGCCCCATGTAAACTGAAGACCTCTAGTCCCTCTTCTACTGAGGAAGTTAAGGCTCTGCCCCAGAGGCCCTGCTGTTAGCCAAAGTGTTTTGTTAGGACAGATGTTGAAGCCCAAGACAGCAAAATCAGTTGACATCTATGGTTCTTCCCTACACTGCCCTTTTTCTCAACTATTAGTATATTTTTGTGAAACCAGTTAACTGTATTCATTATGGAGAACTGGTGCAAATAAATACCATATCTCAATCCGTCTACTTTCCCTGCCCCTTTCTCAGATTCCCTTCCCATGTGCACAAAGTCCACCTCTCATTTTCTACCATCTCTCTCTCATTTTGCTCTTCATGTTATTTATATTTAGGGGTTTCCTATGAGAAAAATCTTGCAATGTTTATCCTTCTGTGTCTACTCCTACAAATGACTCCAATTTATCCTTTATATGGATCAGCAATACTCTGTTGTGTATAAACACCATATTTTTTGTATCCATTTATCTCTTGACGGACATATGTTTTATTTCCATAACATAGCTATTGTGGATGGTGCTGTTATAGACTAGATATGCAGGTATCACCAGCTGATGGCTTTAATTCCTCCAGGAAGATATCCTGATGAGGACAATCTGGGTCAAATAGAATTTAAGTTTTGAGTTTTTTAAGGACTCTCTGTACTGATATTTGTAGTGGTTGTACTAGCTCATATTCCCACCAACAATGAGAAATGTTTCCTTTTTGCCCACAAACTTGACAGCATTTCTTGTTTCTTTTTATTTATTTATTTTATTTTTTTCCATAATTTTATTGATAAACAAATAGCAATGAGACAGTTTCAAATCAAATTGGTAGGACAGTTTCAATAATTAACACATTGCATACATTCTTCCTAGTGGTTAATTGCTAGACAAGATGCAGACTCTACTATATAGGTATTTATGTACTTGAATTCAGACCCTTGCATTTGCCAGGCAAGCTGCTGAGCTATCTTCCCAGCCCCACTGTGGCTTTTAGTATACTGTTCCTGTGCTGAATTTCTGGGACCTTGATTATTATATATCTGGCTGTGTTTTTAATTGGGTTGATGTTATTTGGAGTTCTCTATGCTTCAGTTACTGAATGTCAGATTGTTTCCCTATATTTTGGAAATTTTGTGCTATTACTTCCATCCATATTCTTCTTATATCATTTGTATTGAATCTTTCTTTTTCATTGATGCCTGTTAGTCTTATGTTGTTCATCTTTGCATCGTCTTGAAGATGTTGAATTATTTTTTCCTGCATCCTAGCTGTTTTTAAGAGATCTTTTCTTTCTTACCTTTCTACTAGCTGCAACAGAATGTTTAAGGTCTGACAGTCTATTTTCACTTTCATTCAAATGGTTTTGCCAGCTTGTGATTGAGGTTTTAATTTCCTGTATATCACTTTGGATCTGCTTCATGCATTCTATTTCTTTCCTATTTTGCTCATTTAAGGATTCCATTATTTTTCTATTCTTCTCTATTTTTTTCAGTGTCTTCTTTAGAAGCACTTGGTACTTCTTTCATTATAGTTATTTCTTTTTTTATTTGAGAAATTATTTCTGATCTGATTTTATCTATACCTTTCTGCAGTTGTTTCTTTACTTCAGTCACTATTATTTCAGGCATGTGATTTTCAATTTATTCTATGTTATTGTCTCCTGCATTTGTTCTGGGTGGGCTTGGGGCCTGAGACTGCATTTTGTTCCTTCTCTTTGTCATTTTGTATAGCACTGTCTCCTGACCTTTGGTGTAGAGCTTAGATAGAGTTACCTTGGCTCCAGGTCTGGATCTGTCAAGTTCAAAGCTGTCTAGGAGGGTGTGGTTGGGTCTGGTTGCTGTGTTCCACTTCTTCCTGCTGCAGTCCTTGGGAGTGAACCCTCTGTGGCACTCTGGTAAGATGTTCTACTCTTGGATTAGCTGGGTGTGTCTTTCCTCTAGCCTCTCAGCAGGGAGTTCTGCTGAAGGGTTCTACAGCAGACCTGTACTCTGGGCCTGGGCTCTGGGCCAAATGAGGATCTGGTGAGCCCCAGGTGGTCCCACTCACACACTGGGCCTGGGTCAAATGAGGACCCGGCAGGTGCCTGGTGGTCTCATTCACATGCCAGGCCCGGGCTCTGGGTCGAATGAGGATCCAGCGGGCCCTGGGCAGTCTCACTCACACACTGGGTCTGGGTTGAAGGAGGACCTGGCGAGTCCCAGATGTTCTCACTCATGTTCCAGGCCTGGGCTCTTAAAAGATATTAAATACTTAAGACTTAACATGTTCATGAAGAGGTTGCAATTTATATGTCTCTATGCCAGGTGGCTTGAACCATTGGTGGTACACGCATGGGTATTTCAGTGGGCAGCTTTTTTAAAATCAATCTTATTAGTAAAAAGATCAATAAAAATGATGATATTCATTTGTATCACCAGTGGTACAAAACCTCCCAGCGGGACAGTCATGCAGGTATCACAGGTGGTTCAAGCTAGCAAGAATGTGTTGACTTACCCAAGAAAGTGAAAGATCTCTATAAAAAATAAACACACTATTCTAACAGAAGGGATTAAAGAGGACATTCGAAAATGGATGGACAGCCACTTTTCCTGGATAAGCAGAATGAATATTATCAAAATGCTCATATTACCAAAATATTAATTATATAAATCGAATGCAACTCCAATCAAAATACCACCAGTATTTATTACAAAACTAGAAAATAACCTTACAATTTACATGGAACAGAAGTGATCCAGAGTAGACAAAGCTATCCTGAACAAGAAGAGCAAACCAGGAGGCATCACGATCCCAGATTTCAAGTTTCGTTACAAAGCTACAGTAACAAATATGGGCAAAAAGTAGACATATTGATCAGTGGAACCGAACTGATGATGCAGGAATGGCCCCCTGGACTTTCAGCTTTTTGATTTTTGATAAAGGGGCCAAAAACGCGTACTAGAGAAAAGATAGCTTCTTTAACAAATCATGCCAGGGGTACTGGTTATCCACACACAGCAAAAGGAATCTAGCTGCATACTCTGTGCTAAGATCAAATAAAATCAATCAGAGATCTAAAGTTCTTGAAGATACAAGGATTTTCTGAAGAGAATGCCAATAGAAAAAAAAAAAAACCATCAAGAATCAATGAATGGAATCGTGACAAACTAAAAGCTTCTCCACAGCAAAGGAAATAATTAACACAGTGAACAAATAACCTATAGAATGGGGGAAAACTGCACTCTGTGTATCAGAAAAAGAATCATACCTAGGATGTATAAAAAACTTAAGAAAATTAAATCCCCTAAGTTACATACCCTATCAAAAAAATGGGCAATCGAAATAATGCACACTTCAAGTTCAAATGGTCAATAAATACATGAAAAAATGATCAGCATCTGCAATCATTAGAGAAATAAAAATCAAAACAATACTGAGATTTTATTTTATCCCAGTCTTCAGAAACAAGAAATGCTTTTGTAAATAGGATGTCAGGTCCACATTTGTACAGCAATTAACCACTGAATGCATGCAGTGTGTTAATTATTGAAACTGTCCTATCAATTTGATTTGAATAATTTCATTTTTGTGTATCTTGGTATGATTTTATTCAAATTTCTTATGCAAAAGTTTCATCTTTCAGGGGGCAGGGAGATGGCTCAGTAGAATAAGCACTTCCCTGGCAAGTGCAAGGGCCTGAGTTCAATCCCTAGTTCTGCGAAGAAAAAAAAAAAAAAAAGAAAGAAGAAGATTAATTTTTCTTTGAAATGTGTTCTAAGTTCAACTAAATTCAGAAATTTTTAATCTTTAAATATTTCCTACACCCTTCTACTTTGAGAATTCTATTTTTTTTTTAAATATTAAAAAAGAGGGGCTGGGGAGATGGCTTAGGGGCCGGGGAGATGGCTCAGTGGAATAAGCGCTTCCCTGGCAAGTGCAAAGGCCTGAGTTGAATCCCCAGTTCTGCCAAAAAAATAAATAAATAAAAAATAAAATAAATATTAAAAAGGATGTCTTTTTTTTTTTTTTGAACTGGGAATTGAGCTCAGGCCCTTGCACTGGCCGAGGAGAGAATACTAATTACATGAATATAAGTTTCTTGATTTTGGCAGAGTGAACTATCATAAGACTGATTTGTAAATTTGTTCTTCATTTTTATTTTAGACAATTTTTGTTATATTCATTTAAGTTTGTAAATAATTTATTTACAATGTGCAATCTATTATTAATCTCATGCTATGCATTTATTTCAGAAGTATTTCTCTAAAATTCACTGTCCTACATCTTATATATTTCACATTTCAATAGTTGTGTACAATTTTTAATATGCTATGTAATTATTGCGTTTCAATAAAGTTAATGAAAAAAATAAAAAATAAAACCAGCCAAAAAATCTTTAAAACTAGTGTGACTAGGATGGTTTTCTGGTTTTATTTGTAGTGAGTTCATTAGTGTACATAAATGCTACTGATTTTGTGTGGAGGTCCACCTGAGCAGCTCTCCTTGAAAGAAGAGCGACTGTCTCCAATTTGACTGAGCATGACCCTATTTCCTCGTATTGTTATGTACAGAGCTGGCTAGGACTTCTGTGTATCCTTCAATTGGCCTTAAGCAATGTATATTGGTCTAGCTGAGGTGCTGGTGATAGTCTTTGAAGGTGGCGCAAGTGTTTCCCTGGTAACCTACACCTGCTGCTCTTTAACGTGAGCCGGGTTGAGACAGGACAAAGAGCTAATGCTCCGAGGTGCCAGCTGGGATGGAGCCTCGAGACAGAGGCTGTGACTTCCTGGGGCTTGAAAGACTACATCAAAGCTGAAGCACTTGACTTACCAAAACATTAAGTACTGTATAATGCAGATTACTGTCTCTGCATATACTCTCTGCATAGGTATATCGCAGAGGTAAATGTAGGCCACCCACATAGCTCAGCTCATAGTAGTCACCTACTTCCCACAGTTCTCAGTCATTCCTCCTCAAGCCACTCCTCCACTGAATAAAACCGGGTGAGGCCCTGGGTCACTCTCTTGGTTCCAGAAAGCCATCTTTGTGGCTAGACTTAGAGCCCCTTGACTCCCCGATGATTGAAAATATAATTTAGTGTCTTTATTTTTGCTGTGGGTTGCATTGAAAGTGGTAGATTGAATCAACTTGATGAGATTCCAATAACATAACTTTGGGATTACAAATATTAGCTTCTTGGACTGAGACCAGGATCTGGAAGTGTCTCCTACAATTTTTGTGTATTGATTTTTGCATCTATAATCATTTTACAAATTAGGCTGTAGTTATCTTTCAAATTTGCTGAAATTGTTTATTAGTTCTAAGAATCTCCTGATGAAATATTTTGGTCATGTATACAAAGGAACGTGGCACTTACAGATACAACAGTTTGACTTGTTCCCTATTTGTATCCCCTTTTTTTCTTAATTTCTCTGGCTAGTGTTTTAAGTACTATGCGGTGGTGAGAGTGGGCACCCTTGTCTTGGTCCTGGTTTTAGAGGAAATGCTTGTGCTCAGTAAAACGTTGGCAGTAGAGTTTTCAAACAGGCTTTTATCAGTTTGAGGTAAAGTTCTCCTATGGCTTTTTTTGTAAGGATTTTTTAAAATCATGGATGGATGCTAAATTTTATGAAAGGCCTTTTCTGCATCTATTGAGAAAATCATGTGATTTTTGTCCTTGCTTTCTTTTATTCAGTGTATTATATTTATTGATTTACACATATTGAACCATCCTTGGACTTCTGAGATGAAGCTTTTTGCTCATGAGGTAGGATGTTTTTTGATTATTTGCTATGTTCTATTTGCCAGTGTGTTGCTGAAGATTTTTGCATCTATAATCATTTTAAAAATTAGGCTGTAGTTATCTTTCTTTGTGAATCTTTCTCTGATTTTATTATCAGTATAATGCTAGCTTCAAAGAATGAATTTGGCTGTGTTCTTCTTTTGATTTCATGGAAGAGTTTGAGAAGTATTGGCCTTAGTTCTCTGAAATTCTGATAAAATTCAGTGAATACATCAGGCCCTGGGCTTTTCTTGGTGGGTAGGGTCTTTTACCACTGATGCTATTTCATTGCCTGCCATTGGTCTGTTTAGAGTTTTTATATTGTCTTGCATTAGTTGTAATAATTAATGTGTGGCTACAAATTTATTCATTTCTTCCAGATTCTCTAATTTTTTGGAATGTAAATTTTTGAAATTGTTTTTTATAATCCCCTGGATTTTAGTGGTGTCTGTTGTGATCTTTGCTTTTTAAATTTTTAGTTGCAATTAAATGAACCTTTTCTTCTCTTATTTTGGTAAGTTTGGCTAAGGATTCATCAATCTTGTTTATTCTTTCAAGCTAACTTTTATTCACTGATCACTTACATTGCTTTCTTAATCTAAATTTCAGCTCTAATATTTGTAGTTTCTTTCCATCTAAAAGTTTTGGATTTGGGTCACTCACTCTTATGTTTCTAGGACGTTGAGATGAATTACTAGGCTATTTGGGGGGAACTGTCTTATTCTGTAACGTGGGCATTCACAGCCATAAACATTCCCCTTAGAACTGCTGTCACTGTGTCCCATAGGTTTTGGTAAGTTGTATTTCCATTGTTATTTGATCTAGGAACCTTTAAATGTTTTTCCTGATTTCATCTGTGATCTATTGATTATTTATGAATGTATTGTTTAATCTCCATGTGTTTGTATAGATTGGGTAGTTTCTTTTGCTGTTAATTTCTAGTTTGATTCCATTATGATCCAATAAAATGCAAAATATTGCTTACATTATTTTGTATTTGTTTAAGCATACTTTATGGCCTGAGATATGGTCTCTTTAGGAGAAAGCTCTATGCAATGCTGAGAAAGATGTCTGTGCTATTGTGGTCAGATGAAGCATTCTGTAGATACCTGTGACGCCCATCTGTTTGATGATGTGATGATACATCCATTAATGACAGCAGGACATTGAAGTGATCCACTGTGACTGTACTGGTGTTTATCTATCTGTTATAATTTGTATCTAGTTGTCCCCCCAAAGCCTCATGCAGTTGTGGGACAGACTTCTAGAGTTTGTGTTTAACTCATAATCCAATGCTGGGATTGTGGGTGTGAGCACTGTGGGATCATGGGTGTAAGTGCTACACCGGCCCCATAGCCTGAATGCAACATAAGGAAGGGAGAGCAGCTTGCCTCTCAAGTTGCTGCCGCTGCTCCTGCCTTTTTTGCACTTGCTGTTCTGCTGTTTCCTGTTGCCGAGAACTGCTGCCCTCTGCCACGTGCCGCTCTACCTTGGAGGTGGTCCAGTATGGACTGAAACCTCCACTAACTGTGAACTAAACAAACCTTTCCTTCCTTCATTCTGGGTATTGGGTACCCAGCAATGAGAGAAAAGTAACTGAGCTATTCTGCTGTTTGTGTCTTCTTTAATCTTGCTGAACATTTTACTAATTAGATCTGTTATCTGTTTATTTACATATTCTTCAAGTTTAAGTTCATTTAGTGCCTTATGGATTTGCTTATTCGTTCCTCCTTTGATCTCTTCAAACACCCGAACCACTTGCTGTTGGATTTCTTTGCCTGAGACATTCTTCACTTCAATGTCCTTAGGATCAGCCTTTGGAGAGTGAGTTTTAGGGGACATTTGTTTCTTTGTTTTGTCATGTTTCTATGGCTTTATATTATTCTGTATTGAGGATTGAAGATCAGTTAGGCTGGAAACCTCTGTTGCTAACGTGGAGATTTCTTCAGTTCATATATTTCTCCCTGTGAGCTGACCTCTGTTCTGGTTATGCTTTGGTGATCATGCAGCTAATTAATTAGTCAACACAGTGAAATCATCTTGAACATTGTATTGCAAGGAGAGAATGAATACTTGGCATAGCAGCATCTCCAGCACCAACTGTGCATCCATCAAGTGAATTAAAACTTACCTTAATTACTTCCTTCCTTTCTCAATGACTCGAGAAGACCATGAAAAAGTATTGCTGAGAAGGACACAGGCATGCAGGGCACGAGGGAAGGGGGAAGGACGAGAGACAGAGGCAAGAAGAAACAAGAGACAGCAAACGAAGAGACAGGAGGTTGATGATGATGTTCTTTTTCCATTTGCAATGGAGGGAGGGGACGAGGGTGAGAAGGGCGATTTGCAGGGACAGGAAAAAGGAAGAAAGGGGGGACGTAAAATGAGAGATGAGGCAGCTGTGAGGAGGTGGGAACCAAATGACATTCTAGGGGGAAGCTTGTGTTGTAATCCTCCGTAGGCAGTTCTGGCTGAGGGCTAATGCGTTTTGCGACTGTGTTGATGCTGTCTAAGATAAAGCACTAAGTCTTATTGTTTCACTTATACAAAAAATATCTATCATTTATCTATTTATATCTCAGATGAAAATAAGAAAGAAAAGAAAATATAAAAACACATATAAGGCACAACATTCACGAGCCCTCTGAGTCCTATTTATACCTCTGTGAATGGGACCTGCACGCTCACGCGATTAGCTCAAAGGTGGGTGGCGTGGGGGAACCGTGGGGACTGAGCCCCGGCCGCCCGCGGTAGGGGCCGGAGGCCAGCGCTGGAGCTGGGCCCTTCTGTGATTTGTTCTCTGGCCCACCGGTGGGGAAGCGGCTGGACTGCAGAGCCTGCTCGGGCAGCTTCTCCCGCTCCGGCTTTTGGCGGAGTTGTTTGTGCCACTTGACAAGTGGACGCCAGATGGCGCCCTAAGCAGTAATTACACTGAGTGCAACTTTGCAGAAGCATTTACTTTCATTTTCCAATTAAAACAACAACAACTTTTTTTTCTTTTCTTTTTTTCTGCGGAACCGGGGATTTTGGCATCTCCCCAACCTTTTTTTTCCCACTGTGAATAAAATAAGTGATATGTTGAAAAAGAAACAGTAGGGACCGGGAAATGGCTCAGTGGAATAAGTGCTTCCCTGGCAAGCTCAAGGGCCTGAGTTCAATCCCTGGTTGCGCAAAAACAAAACAAACAAAAACACCCAGCAATGAGCATACTATATTTTACGGCATGTGAGAAGCCTCTTTCTTTTCAATTGACTGGGGAACCAGAGAATGACCTGTAAGACCTTTTCAGACTCTAACAATCTGTGATTCTTTACTTTAATAGAGAGTGTGGTGTGAGATTTAATGAAATGTAGAAGTAGGAACATAAAATAACTCTTCTTAGGAGAGAAGAAGTTGCTGTGTATACAGTTTGCTTTGGGAAAGTATAAGAAAAATATAGATTTACTAAAAGAAGAATGAAAAGCACCTTAAAACAGCAGAAAGCCAATGTTAAATTGTGGACTTGATGGGAATCCTTCAAGCACAATAGTTAATCTCTGCATAATTCTCAAGCTTGCACTGTAGCCTAGCTAGGAAATATTAAAATGCTACAATGACCCAATTAATGTACATGTTCTTATACAAATTAATGAACAAAAATTATATCATGGAGGAACTGACAAATAATATTCTAAGAGAAACTGTTATAATGTAAGCAAGCAACAAATAATTAAACTCATTGGGGGTCCTCCTGGAGTAAAGTTTTGAGGTATAAAGATAAAATCTCTAGGGTTCTAGAAACTTGGTGGCCAGGAGCCCAACAGTTTCAGGAACTGTATTGCCTGGGGGTCTCACTCCAGGTCCAGCCCTCTGGACCACGCAGACACACATAGATCCTCCTCCTTTCCCCTCAAGAGTGCGCTGGGGTGTCTGGTACCTAACTAGGGAGTTGATAGACGAGAATGCAGCTATAACATATCAGAAAGCCTGGACAAGAAATGGGGTGCAGGGGGCTGGTGAGATGGCTCAGTGGTCTAAAGCACCTACTTAGAACAAGCTTGGCAAAGCCCAGGGTCCACGGTTCAATCCCCCAGCACCACATGCCAGCCAGCCTGCCCCCTGGTGGGCTAAGCTGGCCACACACACACACACACACACACACATAAATAAATTAAAAAGAAAAGAAATGGGGTACAGACATTTTCCAGTAGCTCACCAACGTCCAGCGCATTGGAAGTTATTCTGTATTCCTCAAATTGACACGGTAGAAACTGTTAGGGCTCTGTAAAAAAGTTAGTTCCAAAGGAAGCGACTCAGAGCACCCCTCTGGGGAAGGTTTTGAATGTTTGTGTCATTTTACAAATAGACACCAGATGGCACTCTAAGTAGTAATTTTACTTCTGTTTCCTGTGTGTGTGTGTGTGTGTGTGTGTGCGCGCGCGCGCGCGCGTGTGCGAGTGCGTGTTTAGTACGTGTTTGAGGTACAGGATTACATTTCTGTAAATATTTTTTTCCTTTCCCTACCCTTCCTTTCTCTTCCTTTCCTTTCTCCTCCCCTCCTCTCCTTTTCCTCCTTCCTTCCCTCCCTTCGTTCTTTCCATTCTTCCATCCTTCCTTTCCGCGGTCTGTTGATTCAAGGATAAATCAACACACGTCCCAACCTCTCAGGAGAAGAGGCGCATAACCAGATCCCAGTCTGTCTCATGGTGCTTCTCAAGTAGGATGGTTTCCTATGATGCCACGGATGATTCAGGCCTGGGAGGAGGCGTGTGCTATACAGGGGCCAGGACTTCCTTAACAGAAGGTGAGCCCAGTCATTGCCACCTGGGAAAACAAAGGATGATGGCCACGGAGCTTGGTGACTTGGTGGGGGTGGGGAAACAGCTCCGTGGAGAGCCTCCCAGAAGGCCACCTTTGTGGGGTGCTAATGGCAGGTCTAAGTCCACTCGACCTGCAGAAGGCTTGGCCTCTGTGTGTATCTTATAATCTAAAATCAGTATATCTATGGGCATATGGACAGGTCATAATTTCAATTAATTCCCCTAAAATGATATACCTGTGCGATCACAACTCAGACAAAGAAATAGAATGTTTCCAATACCCCCCAAACTCCCTAAGTTTTTTTTATAAATTACTTTTTCTTTTTTCTCCCAGTAGGAGAAAAATTTATACGACTTCCAACATCATGTATTAGTTTCCTTCTTTTGAGATAAATTTCAATTGTTAATTAATTAAATTTGCAGTACTAACATGAAGTGGCACAAACGTAGCCAAAATACATGATTTCATTTATTCCTTTTTTAAGATAGGGTGTTGCTAAATTGCTCAGATTGGGCTTGAACCTGTGAGCTTCCTGCCTCAGAATCAGTAGGATTCCAGACACAAGTCACAATACACAGTTCAACATCTATTTTTTTTTTTTAACAAGAAGACTATGAGCTGGCTCAGGGGTTCAGGATGTGCCTAGCACGTGTGAGGCCCTGGGTTTGCTCCGCAGGACTGAAAAAGAAACACATAAGAAGATTTTGAGCATATATTATATTGTGTTTGATTTCTTTGCTCGGCATCATGATTGTGCAGCTAAACTGCATTTCTCCAGACAACAATAATTCCTTCATTTCATTCCTGTGCAGTGTTCTGTTACATTAATGTTCCAAATTTTACAGTTCCATTTCATAATTTTCATAAAATCAACTTTTGTTTATTGCAAACAATTCCCCCCCCCCAACACTCTCTGCATGTCTTGCTGCAGTAGTATTTGCATTTTGGTTGGGTAGATAAACTAAGAGGAAACTGTTAGCTATAAGGTAGTCATAGGTACAGTTTGAATAGTTGTGGCAATTTACAATCCTATCTGTAGCATCAACTCTGAAGGGCATTAACTAATGAAGAAGTGTGGAGTTTTCCATCTTGAGTCACCAGATCCTTTGTGTGGGTGCCTGCGTGTGCACGCTGCCCATACACAGGAAGATCTGGTGTGCCTTGCTACCAGCTGAGCCCTCCCTCCGTCACCTATCAGATAACTGTTCCCTTCTCCTGCTGCTGTTCTTTCATGGATGAAATTCCTTATTATGACCCCTGAAGGATCAGGATGATAAACTAGGAATAAAACTAGATGCAAACCAGGCTCCAAGGCTCCAGGTTGGGGCACTGGGTACATGGCTTATCGGTAGAGCAGGGGCTTGTGAGCACCACAGAAAAGGTTCTCATAGGGAATGCAAGTCCCTCTCTTGGTCTCAGCCAACACAGACTTTGTATGTTTCTCTTTTTTTTTAAATTTCTGAGACATGTATTGAAACGTGGTGATAATAGTGGGAAAATTGTAATTTTTATTTTTTCTTCAGCGACATAAAATAAGAATATCCACAGGTAAGTCAGTAGATTTTTTTTTTATAATAGGAATCAGATTTATGACCTCACACTTGCCAGGCAGGTGCTATGCCTCTGAGCTACATCCCCAGCCCAAGTCAGGAGATTTTTGCCACAGTTTTTGGTTCACATAATGTCACACTTTACACATTTAATATTTTTCTACTGAAATGCTTATTATAACTTTCTTAAGGAAATACAGCCAAAAACCATAATACATGACATTTTAAAGTTATAACATTTTGATATGCTTTTAAATGGAGCAAGTTGAATATTGAATATTACCCACAACATTAATATTTACAGTGTTGTTGTTCAGTGTTATTTATATACACAAATCTTATTCAGCACTATAATAACATTCTGAGCAAAAGCTTTTACAAGGGTCAGCTAGATAGCTCAGTGGACTAAAGAGCCTGCTTGGACAAACACAGGGACCAGGGTTCGATCCCCAGGGTGCTGTGTGGTCCCACCCCTGGGGGCGTGCTGAGATGGTGATTGAGACTGGGCATGGTGGTATGCACCTGTCCAGTGCTTGGGAGGCTGAAAACAGGAGGATCACTATGAGTCCAATCTGTACAGTGAGACCCTGTAGGCTCTGTACTAAGTACATAAAAAATATTATTATAATCTCCTTTTTTCTAAGTGTTGGGAATCAAACCTAGAGCCAGATGCCTGCCGGGCAAGTGCTCTGCAGGGCTACACCCCCAGCCCAAGTGTACATTTTAATAGTATATAAATAGAAGCCCCATATACTGAGACTGGGTCCAAGGACTGTCAACTTTATTTACTCCTTTATCTTGAACATTTAACATACCGTGGTGGCACAAACCTGTAATCTCAGGAGCCCAAGGTGGGAGGATCATTACAGGTGGAGGCCAGCCTGGGCTACATCATGAGTGCAGGGTAGCCTGAACTGCGCAGCAAGACCCTGCTTAGGTAAATACATAAATAAATAACTACTATTTGTATATTTGGTGTGTATTTGCTCCTTGCACTACTTAATGAGAGTGACTCCCCTGGCTGAGCCTGAGCTTGAGCTCTTAGCCTTCTTCCAGCAGTATGGAAAAGAAAAGGCCCTACTCAATGGCTACACTGACAAGGTTCCAACGTAAGTAAACCCCCCCAAAAGCTTTTGAGGCCAGAGATGAATGGAGATTGGAAAGAGATGATGGGTGTGGTGCCACGTGCCTGTAGTCCTAGCTCTCTAGAGGGCTGAGGCAGGAGGAGTTCAAAACTAGCCAGGGCAATTTGGCTATTTAATGAGACCTTGACTTAAAACAAGGAATGAATACAAAAGACCAGGGGTATAGTTCAGTGTAAGGCCTATGTGTTCAATGTGTAACACATGCACACACACACACACACACACACACACACACACACATTGGAGCTGAGGGAGATGAGCCCACTATTTCCTTGGGCTGTATAAATCTCTGCTGTGTCACTGAAAATGCCTTAATGTGTAACTGGCAATTGTTCAGCCAAGTGTATCTGACACAGAATTTGATGTCTTGCCTGCATCACATGAATAACCTCACACAGCATGAAAATAAGTAGAGCACTGGGAGCTGGGAAGGGCCTGCATGGCCAGGAGTTCTGCCATGCAAGGCCTCTTAATCAAGCCAGGTTTAACCTGATGGTGCTGAGAGCTCATGTTAGCTGCCTTTATCACATTGGCTTCTTCTTCCACAGAAGTCATATCTGAGAGATGCTTTGAAGATGCTGTACTTGTGTGTGCAACACAGTTGTTGCCATGGGGATGGGGCCTGGGATGGGTTCCTAGGTTCTTGTGCACGACTGGCAAAGAATCTTCTTTGGCACATGATGCTCGGGAAGCAGCAGCAAAGTTTCCTTTGGCAACAGTACACTCAGAGTGAGGGGCTTGTTATAGTTACTTTTCTCTTGTTGCTGGGACAAATACCCAACAACCAAAATTAAGAAAGGAAAGGTTTATTTAGCTCATAGTTGGGGGGAGGAGTTTCAGTCCATACTTGGCTAGCTCCAAGGCAGAGTGGCACATGGCAGAGGGCAGCCCTTCATGGCCGTGGAAGACAGCAAAGAGCAAAGGGAGGAGCAGCAGCAGCAGTAGCTAGCAAGTCTCTCTCCCCTCTTTACATTGTATGACGATTACCCACCCCAGGGCAGGTGGCACACCCACATCCATAATCCCTGCATTAAATCATGAATTAATCACAAACTCTAGAAGCCACCCCATGAGGCTTTGGGGGGCAACTAGACACAAACCATAACAGGGCTCATACTGAAGAAGGGAAAACAGCATAAACACTGAGGTCATTGGGTTTAGGGATTTTAAGTGTTGTGTGGATCTTGGGCACACCTCCAGTTAGGTCTCGCAGAGCATGATCAGTGATCAGTGCCTTGATTGATAGGTACTAAGTCATGTTAGCAGTATCTGATAGGCACGTCCTTTTCTGGAATTCACTCTGTAATAATCAGAGGCATGCGATGCAGCCCATGCACATGCTCCTGCAATGAGCCCCTGATGAAGAGAGTTTTCTGCAGGGCATGCAGGTGCATCTGGTGAGCACACACCCAGGTTTGGGATTTGGGAATTTTCCAGGGCAGTTTTAATTTTCTAGGTCTTTGTATTTCTTATCTCTGCCTCCAGGTAGTAATCCTTAGAATAAAGGCTGGGGGGAAGGGATGTGTCCTGGGGCATTGCCCATGAAAGAAGTAGACTGGCCAGAAGTGGAGGGAAGTGACCCTGTAGTCCAATTGTATTATCAGTATTACAGTCTTTTACTGACACTGTCATTGTCTGATTATGCAGGAAAAATATTGAAGGGCAGGAAGACCCAGTGGCCTCTTGTCACTTGGTAGTCTAGCCTGCACTTCTTTGCTCTGCAGCTGAATTTCCAAAGGAGGTGAAAACCTGCACACTTCTTATGGCTTGGGCGCTGAGCAAACATGGTGCTTCATGATGCTGATGCAAACCCTGACCCAAGGCTGGGCCGTGTTTATGGCAAGAGTGGCTTGCAGGTCCAGGAGTGGGGGAGTTGCTTGTGGCTGTCTTTCCAGACCATTTTACCCAAAGTGAGCATCTCAGGTCATTAGCTCATTTAATGTTGGTGACTAGTGTATGCTTTAGGAAGAGAAACTGATACCCTGAGATCTGTAGGTCAAATGCCCAAGGCCAGAGCCTTGTAATGACAGAGCAGGCAAAGAGTCACTCCCTGTTTCCAAAGACTGTTTTTTTTTTTTTTTTTTTTTTTTTTTGATGATGCTGTAGAATCTTTGTTTTTCACAATATTTGGTGGGCGTGTACTTTGACTGTAAATTTAAAGAACTCTTGACTTCTTAGCCTGTTATCTTACAAATGATGAAAATGAAACCTGAGTACTTTCAAAATCACATGGGAAACCAGAACAGCAACTTTCATAAACTTTCCACATGCAGTCTAAGCCAAGGCCCCACACTGAATTTAGGGAGCAAAAATCATCTCCAAGAAGTACCTGCCATGTGAGGTTACCTGAGCAACCCAGCACCCATGGCTGTCCTTAGAGGGCTTCCCAGTGTCTCACTAGTCTTGTAACCTGCCAAGAGCTGCCACTACTGGGGCTTCAGCCATCAGGAGGTAGAGGGGAACTAGTGGATTGTGTCCACCTGTCCTGGGTCATCAGGAGCCCTGGGAGGCAAGAGCTCATGTGCAGAAAATCCAACACCAGCTCCTAGCTGATTCTGCCCTCTCGGGGGACTACCTCCAAGAAATGCTGCTTGACTTGTGCTGCTTGCCTCTGGGCTAATGTCAGGTGGTTTGCACTCTGGGAGAAAATATTTTAATAATAAGAATTAAGGATTTATCTACTGTGTCATTTGGATGGTCACCATTGATAAGCCAATGTGGTAATGCCTCAGACCAACATGGCAATAACAAAGCAAGTTACGTTGTTAAAAAGCACAGGAAACCCAAATCATAATTATTAATACGAAGTGCCAGTAGTCTAGGGGTGTTTTGGGGAAGATTCTGGAAATCAAGAGATCATTGTGGAGGCGAGAAGCCTACTTGCTCCTAATAACTAAATGTAGCACATTAAGATGAAGTGAGCTCCAGTCTTCTCAAGGCAGCAGAAGTTAGTAGCAGTGCAGAAGCGGACAGGTGTGGGTTTGGATCTGGGCTTTGATGCTTCCTGTTGATGTTGAGCAGATAATTTTACTTCTTAGAGTCTTAGTTTCCTTATCTGTATAGTGGGGATAATAATACTGTTGACCTCATAGAATTATTATCAAAGAACACTAAACGAAGGAATGTGGGTTCATATTTTGAGATATGTCCAATGAACTAGCAATTTTAGGATTAATACCCTGAATTATAATGAGATTAAACTAGTCAGCATATGTTATCCATGTGGCAGAGGGTTAAATAAATGAAGCTATAATTATTATGTCAAAGAAATGCTAGGCACTTAGTAACGTGGATACTGCAGACAATTTTATAACATGGAGAGGTATCACTACATGCTGTTAAAATACAAACGTAGGCTGCAAAACAGTACATAAAATCTCACTTTCTCTGCAAATAAATATATTGATTGTGCACAGAGCCATAAGAAGGAGAGAGAAAGTATATAGATGCAAGAATATGTCACACACTACGATGGTTAGTCATTGGTTAAATCTACTGCCTTTTATTTCTTTTATTATACATATTAGTTGTGTAACTCAGGCAAGTCACATAAGGCCTCTTTATTTCAACTTCCTTAAGTTTGAAAAAAAGGATTCTTACAGTATCTAGCTCATAGGAATTTTGGCTGCATTAATACATGTAGAAAAGGTCTAGGCAATTCTTCAGCACAATAGGCACTGTCTATATGCTTCAAGGTTGTGTGTAGGTGTGCAGGGTATTTTTTAGAAATGTTTTCTTAACCATTTCTTAAATAGTTGAAAAATTCTTTTAACTATTTAAAGAATTTAAAACTATTTGTAAATAGTAACTATAAAACTATGGTAACTATAATATAAAAAGTAGTTTAAAAGTTCTTACTTGAGATATTACAAAGTCAAATAAAATTAGTTGACATGTGTTTATTTTTTTCATTATCCCTCCTTGAAATGTATGTGAATGTTCCCCTCCGATTGTCCTGCCATTTTTTTTTTTTTTCAGAACCAGGTTTTGAACTCAGGCCCTTGTGCTTGCCAGGGAAGCGCTTATTCCACTGAGCCATCTCCCCAGCCCCCCTCCATAAAATTTTAATACCACAGATATAGTATATGTCCACTTATTGTATACATCCATTTATTTTATGCCCATTTATAGTATACCCAGAATATAGCACCTCAAAATATATCACATTGGTGTGAAGGTTATCCCAAACTGAAGACCTTTGAGATTGAGCAGATTTAGGAAGATGGAGGCTCAGAGCTTCCCTTTTCTGAATAAAGTAGTGATTTCTGGGAAATAGGACTGCCATAAATTCTCTCTGCAGGGCAGAATTACTTCAAGAAGAGAGAACGCAAATAAAACCTTCTGTAATCCTTTCTCCAGGTGAATTTTATGGCCATAAAAGAAGCAGAAAAATTGCATCGGCATAGACACATATTTTCATGAACATCAACTCCTGTTTATTTTCTTGAAAAAACATTTATTGTTTCCATTTGTTTCTCATCATGCCTTTCTCTCTTGACCCATTAAAATGGTATTTAAACTTTAAATTCCAGCCAGCACCGAGTAACTAAGGTCTTCATGCCCGTGCCCATTGTACAGTAAGTGGTTTTTCTCACGTCCATCTGTTATTGCACAAGCCTTGGTGATAAAACAAGCAGGCAGGAAAATAGAGGAAAGGGTTTTTTCTCTCCCTTACATACTGTACTTTTTTCTTTTAATGTATTCGACACAGGGTCTCACTATGCAGCTCAGACTCTTGGTGATCCTCCTGCTTTCAGCCCCCCAGTACTGGATTACAGGCACACACCACCATGCCCAGACTTTATAGCTGGCTCAGAGAGCCCAGGGGCAGGGCCAGCACTGTGGTGCCGGGGATTGAGCCCCCATGCTTGCCTAAGCAGGTGCTGAATCCAGTGAGCTATCTCGCCCACCCTATACACTATATTTCTATTTGTGCCATATTTGTAACTTTTTTCTCACATTAAAATACAGCTTCACTTCTGGGGTTCAGGCGAGGACAACATCATCCCCACTGAGAACTCATGGGTCAGAAGAAGAGAAACTGCCAGCTATTGAGGGTCACGACTATATTTTACAGTTTCAGGGTGAAATGGTGTAGGAACAGTAAGGTCTCAGAAGAGAGTTCACGTACATCAGCTCTTCTTCTAAAGTTAAAAACCACCAGGAATAAAACAAAACGATTATGGAAAGTCTTAAAATAAGTAGCACTTTATACCCTGTCAGAGTAATAAACTCATACTCTGAAGAACACAGCTATCTCATATTCTATCTCATATTTAAAACTGACAACAACAAAATAGAAAGAGGCTTACAATTGCAACCATCCAGACAATTCCTGAATCCCTGGAGGAACAGTGAACAGTTGGTGGCTTACTATCTCCCAAAACAGTCATCTAGTTTAACAATTTTTATCAGTAAAGGAGCTACCTCCTAGTTTCCTTTTATAAATTTTTTTTTCTAAGAAATAAGAAGAAACTCATTCGTTCTGGATATGAGTTGATATTTTGATAACAAAGAGACACAAATCACTGCATGCCTGTGGCAATAGTACCTTAAGTGTGACATGTTCTCTGTATTTCCATTAAAGCACATGATGACAACTAGTGCCGTGAGTATTTTTAAGTTTGCTAACACAAATTAATTCTTCATGATTATAAATTTCTTATTTACTGAAAAATTTAAATTGATTTAAAATTTGATGAACATTTCTGGGGCTGATAGTCTTAAAGTGAGGCTACGTTAAACTAGAAACTAGACCTGACGAATACGTGACTACATTGCATACTCCAGCAGACAAACCTGCCAGCGCTCAGGTGTGACCTTAATCTTGGTTGATCTGCAAACATAAGGACAATTTAACTTGGAGTATTTCTTGCAGATTCTTACATCACAGAAAAACAAGGGCCATCGAGTTAGCTCAGTGGACTAAAGCGCCTGCTTAGGCATCACATGCCACACCAGCCCTGCCCCTGGGGCATGCTGAGATGAGGCTAATGAGATTGGGCGTGGTAGCATGTGCCTCTAATCCCAGTGCTAGGGAGGCTGAAACCAGGAGGATCACTACAAGTCCCGTCTGTGTAGTGAGATCCTGTAGACCCTGTACTAAATATATTAGAAAAAAAAAAAAAAGAAGAAGAAAAATGAGAGTTGGGCACAGTGGGGCTCACTCAGAACCCAGCACTCAGGAGACAGAGGCAGGAGGACTGCTACAAGTTTGAGACCAGCCTAGGATACAATAGTGAGTTTTAGATCACCCTGAATGACAGAGCAAGATCCTATCTTAAACAAAAATCTTAAATCTACCCCTTAGAATCTTAAATCCAACCTCAGAAATGTTAAATAGCATGTATAACTAGGGATTTTCTTGCAGGATTAAATAGAGAGTTGCGTAACTGTAACCAGCACCTATTTTTGTTGCCTTTCCTCCATTCATGTCCTGTCTTGTGTTCCCTCTGAGAACTTCCTGGGTCTTTTTTAGTTTGCAGCTGCCCAACTTTTTTTTTTTTTTTTTAACAAGGTTTTGCTATGTAGTTGAGCATGGGACTGAGCTCACTAAGCAGCCAGGCTGTCATCAAACTCACAGAGACCTCACACCTCAGCCTCCTGTGTATAGGACTGTAGGTGTGTGTACCAGGCCTTGCTTTGGAGCTGCCCAATTTGTGAATCATTGTTTGCCCTAATGATATTCTTAAAAATTTTAATGTACTCCAGTGGGCCTTTTAAAAGAAGTAAAGATATGTTAGTGTACATAGTTATTATTCCAATTTGGCCTCTGAATCCAGTGCTTAATTTTTAACTAACAAACAAAGTAAAAAGCATGTACAAGCAAGTGAATTCTAGAAAGGGGTGGAAGAGAGCACTGCTTAATTCTCAGAAGACAGACATTTTCATCATCAAGTTGCATATTTTGGTTAGATAATAGTTACGAACATTAAAACATTTTAAAATACAAAGGAAAAGGTCCCTGTGTTACTTAAAGAAATGACATTATATAACCAAGGACTTTGTGTAGATGACAGGGTAGACTTTGGTAAATTACCTGAGCTCTTCCATTTTTGTATTGAAGATTATAAGTCTATAGTTAATGCTACTGAGAACCTTAGTGTCCAGTGTCACCCTGTTCTTGCATGTGTATAGATGCCGCCCCAAAGCCTTACATAGTCATGTAGTCATGGGTCGGGCTTTCCAGAGGCAGCTGGATCTAGTGTGTGAATCTGGGATGAAGTGTGTGAGGCTGGGATCAGGGTGTGTGATTACTAAACCTGTCTACTGACTGGCTCGGCATAGTTCTGGGTTTGGGCAATGGGAAGGCCCACCCTGGGAGTGAGTTCTACCTGCCCTAAGAGTGTGTAGCCTTGAGAGAATATAAGGGACAGAAGAGGGCTGCTGTTTTCACTGGCCACCTGGTGCTCACCTCTGTTGCCACCTCCTGCCTTCTGCCTTCCGTGCCAGGAACTGGTGCTCCTCGGTGCTGCCCTGCCTTGGAGCTGCCAACTGCGGACTGAACTCTCTACCAAGTGTGGTCTGATTAACCATTTCCTTCTTTGAGTGTTTCGTATTTTTCTCTCAGCAGCAATAAAAAGATGTAAGAGAAGGCCCTACTCTAAAATTCCAGAACCAAATTAAAAGTTTCCTGTGGAATCTCTACTTCTATGCACTACGGATGTATAATTTAGGCATAATTTTTACAAACCTGAACTGATCTTTTCTCCCCAGCCCTTCTTAAATCTTGCTCTTCAGTATTTCTGTGAAACACGCCAAAATCTACCAAGGTTCCTAGCCAAATGCATGCATACACCCCCTTTCCTGCCTTTTCTATTGTATCTGTAAATCGGGGCCTTCCACCTTCTAATCAAGTGCTTTACCACTAAGCTGCAACCTCAGCCCCCCTTGGCCTTATATCACATGATAACTCCTATCACTACTAGCTCTTAGTCCTTTCCAGATTGTATCACTTGGGGTTTCATAAAGAAAATCACACTAGTCATTTCAATAGGATGTATTTAATAAAAGAATTTGTTTGATAAACAGTGGTGGACTCCAAACACAAGCAGAATATTGAGGTAGCAGAGATAAGAATACGATGGCAACTACCACCCCTTGCACCAAACGAACAAGGAAGTTGATATTATTAAAACTCGGAAAAGGGCTCAAGATTCTAAAACTCCAGCCTTGAGAGGCCATAATCTAGCTGCTGCTGAAACCTACACTCTCATGGGAAAAATTACATGAAGTTGGATTAAAATTAGAAGAGAAGAGCAGCCATGCTAGGTCCCTGAAAGGTGTGAATGGCTGGTTTCCGGGTTGTGGGAATGAAGCTGAACCAGTAGCTATTTTTAGGAATGAAGGACAATTTCTGAGATAATGCTGATAGGATCAACAAACACGTAGGAATGAGCAGGTGTCTCTACTGTACCCTGTAGCCTCTGAGGGCAGAGTCACTGGTGGGGGTGGGGCTTCCTGAACCCTCAGAGTCCTGGTGTCAGCACTGCAGGACAGAACAGAGTAGTAATGTGTAATTGATGCCAGGAGATGGAAGCCTCACAGGTCATTTTCCGGAGCCTGTTATCCCTACCTCCCAAGCCATAGAGTTCAGCCTCGGGTCACCATTATCTCCCAGCAGACCTAAGGCAGAAGTGCCCTGCCTGGCCTGGCCGTTTCCTCTCTTGCTTTTTTCATATCCATTCTCCACACAACAGCCAGACTGCATAAGTAAAATTCTGATCATGACACTTGCCTGTGCTCTGTGGACCACAGCCCCTGTTATTCTTTTGGAGAAAGTCTTTGGGGTATGTCACTGGACAGGGTCCCAGGAGGGGGTCCCGCAAAGGGAGACGGGCCACCTTGCCTTGCCCCATGCATGGAGCAGATCACTGGGTTGCTGACGTCAAGAAAATGACCTGGTCCAAATGGCTGCTTCTCATTTTACAGCCTCAGTGTCTGACTCCGAAATTGTGTCTTGAGCTAAGATACTCATGGGTGAAAGGCATTTCCAGGAGCTTCTTTTTCACAATCTGTCTTTGTAATTATAGGCTCACTTTGCTAGAGTGAACCTGAATGCGTCTCTGGGAACTTTTACTCTATTTTGGCAGTATTTCTGACTATATTATTTTCTAATCATCACATTATATTCTAATGCCATAATCGATCAAGTCCTCATCTTCACCTCTTGGTAAACTTACACCAGGGTCCCTCTAGCAGTAGTTTGGATGAGACAATTCCTTATTGTGAGAAGGTGCCCTGTGCTCTGTGGGATGTTCCGCACCGTCTCTGGCTTCTGCTCATCAGCACCAGTAACAAGCGTCCATGCCCAACTTACCAGCAAGAGTGTCCCCATACATTACTGAAATCTTCAACTCTCAGTTACAAACAAAATTTTCAGTATGGGTGTGTCCCATGCAATGTTTCAGAAATTTATTTGAAATTCAAATTTAACTGAGCACCTTATACTTTTATGTGCTAAATATGGCAGCTCATCTGGGGATGGGTCACCCATGGTGAGGCCCAGTGGTCTGGACCTAAATGCAAGTGGCTTACCAATTACTGTGACTCAGTTGATTTTTTATTGGCTTGGTTTTAGAGTTAATCATACATTGAAGCAGTTACTCTTTTGCTAATGTAATGAGTAGTCTTGGGCCAGCGAAATAGCTCAGTGGACTAAGAGCCTGCTTACATAAGTGCAGGGACTGGGGTTTGATTCCGAGGCCTACATGTGGCACCAACCTTGTCCCTTGGTGTGCTGAGCTGGCCACTGAGATCGGGCATGGCAATGCAAGCCTCTAATCCCAGTGCTGGAGAGGCTGAAAACAGGAGGATCACTGCGAGTCTGAGCTGCCCAATGGGACCTTGTACCAAATACACAAATTAAAAATAAAAATAATAAGTATTCTTCCTTTAAAACTAAATGACATCAAGAAAGACATGCAGAATCAAGTAAGACTAAGTGGAATCTAGATAAAAAATTTAACAGATTTTTATTGTTTGCTTGGGAGGCAAAGAGCTTGGAGAAACTTAGGGGGGAGGTAGTAGCTCTGAAGATTTTGGTCCACATAATTGAGTTAAAAAGTGTGACAACCTAGTGTTACAAAAGCTTTGTGTAAGAAAGTAAAGTGCCTGTGGAGAAAGCAATGTTAAATTTGTTAGGAAACTAAAGAAATGCAAAGTGAACCCAAGCCAAAGAGGAAGTCAGCTGGGGGGAGGTCAGTGGTATTACGGATTCCTGTTTCCTCCCACGGAATTAGCTAACTGTTAAACTCCTGGGACGCTGGTCTCAAGGACGACTCCATAGCATACTGGAGTATGCAATTCTTGCTATAACCCCTGCGAAAGTAAAGCAGAACATCCTCCATGGAATAGGAAAAATTTCCCTTTGTGCACTCAGCATGGGCCTTGGATCCTGTCCCCTAGTCTCTGGCCCCTAAACAACCTCAATGGATTGGAAAAATCATATCAGTTTGTTTGACCTTGTACTGCTTGTTTTCTGGGTGTGTGTAGAGGGTGAGTACTTCATGTGTGTGAAAGTTTCAGACATAACTTTAATATACTGTGTTCAGTAAAGACAAAACGTTTGAATAATTGCCTTGCATACCAAATAAATAGATGATTTGATTTAAAATTTTAAATAGAATAATTGATTTAGACCTACCTATAATTGTTAAATTAAATGTCATAAATTAATTTGGATAATTTGGTAAATAGTATTAGAGTATTCAAGATAATCTAACATTTTACTAGTAAGTTGAGAATTAGAACTATAGTCACTAGAGGCCGTAAAGGAATGGGGGTAGAGGTGGGTGAATAACTGTACAGAAATACAATTGGATAGGAACAAGTTAAGGGGCTCTGTAGCACAGTCTGGTGATTATAGGTCACGAAAATTGGTTGTGCATCTTATAAAGAACTACAAGATAGGAGTCAGAGTGTTTCCAGCATACAAAAATAATTATGAATGCTTAAGGAGATAGAACTGCACATGACCCAAATTTTATGCATTTGTACTGCATCATCACCTTATGCCCTTTAAATGGGCATAATTATTCTGTGTCAATTGAATTTTAAAAAGTAAAAATCACATTTAATTTATTAGCTTACGAGACTGATTAAACCCTTGGGAGCTATTCCTTGTGGGTGGTAATGTCTGAGGAATCTGGAGGTGTTTCTCAGTCCTTGGCCAGGTACCTATGGCTCTCACAAGCGAATCTGTTGGCCGGTAGCCTTTCTTAATGGCCCCTGAAAACCAGATTTAGTTACAGGACATGTCCTAAACACACCATCCTATCTTGAACCCTGAATCCTTCCTGTTAATTTAGGAACTTTCTACCCTCCCCCCACTTTGCTTCCTTCCTTCTTGTACACTGCCACGGGCAGAGCAGATGTGACTCAGAAACCGGCTCCTCAGGTTGTAACATGCGCTGATGCACGGCTGGGTCATTCCACGGGAAGCCAGTGCCTTTCTTTCTCTAGGCTGCTGTTTGTAGAAGGAACATATTGCTCTCTGCTTCGCTGGAAAAACACTCAAAGGTGTGAGGCAAACCCTTGCCCTAGCTTGGACTTCTAGGGACTTTTCTCTGGGGAAAGAAGTTTGATTTTAATCAGAAATACCTCTGGAAGATTCAGGAAGTCCCAGACGTGAAACAGGTCTGTGGAGGACTGACATGGGAATCCTGTACTCTGAGGTAAGTCATGTTTCTAAAAGTAGAATCCCAAAGGTGTTAAAAATCGCTCACACTTTTCAAATATCATTTGTTATTCCTAGTAGTATGTGTTTTGTTCTTCTGTTTAATTTTCTGTATATTAAGTCAGAGCAAATAAAGTCCTGTGTGCTGATATTTTAAATATTTTAACACAAGCTATCTTACAATACTAAAATATTAGATCTTAGTTGAGAGCAGTATGATCTACAATTCCCAGTGTTTCCAAGATTAATTTGGACAGAAAGTGAAAATTGTACATAACTGGATTTTTTAAGCATTCAAAATGTCGACTAGTTTTTCTATGGAGTTGCACAAATGGAGCAACAGGTTTCAGCTTGGTATGTGAAAAAAACAATTCACCCTAGCAATTATTAATAAAGACCATCACCAAATACAGAAGGAATAAAAACACAATATTCTTGATACTTTCAGTATTTTTTCATATATGAAAGACAAACTCTCCATATTGAGAGTAACTTGTTAGAATCAAATAAAATTTTAGTAATGTTTCAAAGTACAGAGAGTGGTGTTTAAAGAAGAGTATGAGAGGTGTGATGGAGTTATTGTTTACCATTTACTCTTTTTCCTCTCTGATGCAATTAACTGGAGAGTCTGCATTCCAGTCTAAGGCTCAAAGGAAGCTCCTTGGCTGGTTTTGATCTAGTGTTGAAGGTGTTCTTTGCTCTTATCTCCCAGGTCATGTGAGTGTGCTTGTATTTCCATGCTAAATGTGCAGTTTGGTCATTTTAACCTCCTGCATATGCTTTGCTTAGTGATTTTTAGTCTCATGAAGAAATCATAGATATGAACAAGACAAAGCGTGCCTTCACATGTTGTCCTGTCAGCCCTAACATTAGACTGCTATATGATTGGAGAAGAAACTTGTGATGCAGTTTTGGGAACCCCCAAGAGAGTGTGACTGTCTCTCTGTGGGACAGGCCAGAAACTTTTTAAGAAAACATTGCACAGGTGATTCTGAGAATGGTGATCAGTTTACTACCATGCTGGGAGAGAGAAACACTACTCTAGACTAGTGCTTTTCAATTTTTAATGTGCATGTAGATGACCTGAAAGTCTGACTCAAATGAAGATTCTTATTCTGTAGAGCTGGATGAGACCTAAGATTATGCATTTAGCTTCATGTTACTAATTCTACTCATTTGTGGATCACACAGCATAGCTAGGTGCTGGCTCAGGTCCTGGGAAGAAATATGCTTAAAAACAAACAAACAAAAGAACCCTAGTAGAGTATTCCAGTTTTCTGTTGGTTGGGTATCAGTTTGACAAGTGATTGAATCAGGCAAGGCAAGGCACGCTCAGTTAGGTATAAGTGTCTGTAAGAAGATATTTCACTTCTCAGACATATGGAGTAACTTGGAGTTTTCTATGAAGTTTTAAAAAGAAATACAATAACTGACGCGCTCGCATGTGTGTATACACACACGCACACACACACAAATGTACTTACACACCTTAAAGAGTCCTAACTTACCTACAAGCTTGTAGGAAATTATTCAAAGCTCATGATGTTGAGTTAATGAGTAGCATAAAGTGCTGTTGAAATAAATGCTTTTCCAGGCATTGCGGTATCACAAGAGGAAGTAGAGTCTATGCCCTGCCCTGCTGCATGCCCCTGCCCATTTGTGCTGGGGTCAGCAGTGTGAATGTGGGGTTCTCCTGGGGGGTCTTAGTCATGTAGAAAGATTTTTTTTTCTTTTTGAAAATCATGTCTCAGTTTACAGAATGTCCCTCAATGTCAAATTTTGATACCTTACCTGATATGGTGTTATAAAATGTTCAGCATTAGAATAATCTGACTTGAGCGACGATGACAACACTGAGGAGATGCTAGTAGTTCTGTGTAAAGAAGCTTCAGTCATGTTTTCTGTGTGCACGTAGGATTCTATATGACTTGTGAGGGCCCCACCTGGTCTTGTGCTTTGGTATTCTGTGGTCAAAGCTATGAAGGCTGGGAATGCCTTTCTTTAAACCTCTGAAGAATAAGTGAGAATTGAAAGTGCTTACTGTTTGGGAGACCAGGAGGACTGCAGTGAAATGGTTTGCATGCTTGATAACTTGAACTTTGCAAATTGAATCTTAAAAAAGAAAACTGAATTCTACAAATAAATTAAGATAGGTAGATGAGGTCAAAATTCTACTGAAGTTTTCCATAACACACAGAATCAATTCATAATCCTTAATGAGCATCCCAAAGCCAATGTTCTTTTGTCTCCATTGTCTCTTCAACGTCCTTCCGCCCCTGCTGGCTCAGCTGCGCTGGCCCCCTCACTGGCCCCAGAGCACGCACATCAAGCTCCCATGTAAGAGCCCTGATATTTGAGTTCCCTTTGCCTAGGAAGTTTCTAGCCATAGATCTTTGCTCAAATCTCCCTTGCAAGAGATGTAAGAGTAGTCTTGTCATTCTCTATGTATAGTTTGCATCTCTTTAAGTATTACAATTTAACACACTTTCTAGTTTATTAGCTTTTTATTATGTTATTTTATTTTGGGGCAAGTCCTTCAGTATTATTTTTATGATTCTTAATATGGCTGGTGTTGAAAATGTTGGTATAATAATAGCTTCTCTACTTTAAATGTCAGTTTTATAAATGCTCATTTTCTTTGTAGAAAATATTGTAAGAGGTTACATGAGAGCTATAAGAATGGAAATATACAGACTTGCTTTTCTCTGAAGGGCACGCCATGATCATAAGGCTAGGGATGGCCAGGGATGGCACACATCATAATCTAACCCATTGGAAGCTGAGGAGGAAGGACTGGAAGATTGAACCGTGCCTGAGAAATCTAATGACTTAGTGAGACCCTGTTTCAAACTTCAAATTACAAAAAAGAACAAAAGGTATAGCTTAGTGAGAAGACCACAGCTTCAATTCCTAGTACCACCAGAAAAAGAAAGAAATGGTCAAGCCAAAAATATTCTTTGGATCTATATCCCTTAGGGAAAATTCATGAATATAGGTGATTTGCAATTAATAACAGCTCAGCTTTCATGCTTTTATGACTATATTTCTTGCAGATGCACTGCATAGCAAGAGTCAAAATTTCTCCTTGACATCAAAATAATCCAAATATCCTTGCCACCAGTGTCTGTGCCTTCTTTCTAGTTCATTGATATCACTAAAACAAAAACAATGAAGGCTGGAAAACAGATGCATTACCTTGATCAGACCATCAGAATCTTCATAAATTAAGCATGCATTTCTGCAAGACTATGTTGTTCTGGAACATGCTTAGGATCAGGTGTTAGAAGGACTTTATTGGAGGTTTTAGTTTTCCTCCTTTCCTCCCCCCACTCTTCTCTTTCCCTCTCTTGCTCCCTCGCTTCTTTCTTTCTTTCTTTCTTTCTTTCTTTCTTTCTTTCTTTCTTTCTTTCTTTCTTTTTCTTTTTCTTTCTTTTTCTTTCTCATATTCTGATACTGAGGATTGAACCCAGGGTTTTTGCATCTAGC
>NW_004524622.1:13227034-13227977 GCF_000260255.1 Octodon degus
AGAGAGAGAGAGAGAGAGAGAGAGAGAGAGAGAGAAAGAAAAAGAAAGAAAGAAAGAAAGAAAGAAAGAAAGAAAGAAAGAAAGAAAGAAGAAAAAACAGTAACTAAAATTCTTGCAGTGCCATTTACCTGTCCTTTCTCTTCTGCTTTGGCTTGGAGCCAGAATTATTCTTCTGAGTAGTGAGACTGACAACTGTGTTGTTTCTCTCTGTTCACCCTTTCTTCATTCTCTGAGCCACAATCTACTTGTCATAGTCACCTGGCCCATCTTCACTGGCTCCTTATGCTTTCATAATTAGAAGAATAACGAACACTAATTGAAGGTTTCATGTGAGTCACATCTGAGCTAACTGCCTCATCTGTATAGTTACATTTAATTTCTTCTGTGGTAAATAGTAATAAAGAAAGAAGAATTATTAAATGCAGCAGACAACCCAGGACAAAGTGTTTGGGTAAATTGTTCAAATAATACAGCTGTTACATGGTAGATACGAGGTCACCCAGGACACTGACTTCCAGGATTTACACTGGCAACCACTTGACAATACCCTGTTACTTAAAATGTGCAACAAGTTGCCTAAACCCTAGGCACTTGCTAAATTTCAGTCAAATTTAACTGTTATTTCTTCTCCAGTCACAGTTTCCAATTCTTCAGAGACAATGTACTGGGGCCCTTACCTTATGCCCTGTGGATTTGAAAGCTGATCCCCAATATCTGGCGTGGTGGCTTGTGCTTATAACCCCAGCACCCGGAATGCTGAGGCAGGAGGATCACCTCCAATCTGAGGCCAGCCTGGGCTACATAGTGAGTTTAAGGCCAGCCTGAACTACATACTGAGTCCTCAAAGAAAACAGATCTCTGGATGGTCATTAAGATAAAAACCTTTCTCTTTCTTTCTTTCTTTCTTTCTTTCTTTCTTTCTTTCTTTCTTTCTTTCTTTCTT
>NW_004524622.1:13228757-13252185 GCF_000260255.1 Octodon degus
TATATATTCCTACTATATGCCAAGTGCCATGCTGGCTGCCAGGGATAGAATGCTGAATGGGTGCAGACATAACACCCACCCTAATTTAGTGGACAGTCTAGTTGGAGAGAAGGCTGTTAACATCGCTGTTGTTGTCCACTTGCTATGACAGAATACCACAGCCTAGGTAATTAAAGTGAATAGAAATGTATTGGCTCATCTTTGTAGAAGCAGGAAATCTGAGACTAAGCAGCAGAATGTGGCTAGGGCCTTAGCTGATCATTCTACAGTGGAAGGGGAGGGGCAAGAGGGGCCAAACTTGTCCTTTTCTCAGGAACCCACTCCTGCCTTAGCCGAGCCACTCCTGGGATGTAACACTAGCCTGTTCATGACAGCAGGGCTGTGATGACCCAAATGCTTCCCATTAGGCCCACCTTCAACATTGCCACTCTCAGTGGGGATCAAGTTAGCCATCCAGGAACTCTGCATGGGACACATTCAAACTTAGCAACTACACGTCTTTATTTGCTTGGATCAAGGTAATCGATAAAGAATGTGCAGAAGGTGCCATTGGAAAGACAGGCAGTGTGGGTTTGAAAAGGTCATGTGTCTCCACGTGGAGACAGTTCTGACCCAAGCGGTCACTGAGGAGTGTTTTCAGCTGAAAAAGGAGACGCAGCTGCTGCATTTTGAGCATGAAAGAGGCCGGGGAGATAAGGATGGTTATAAGCTATGACTGACACATAGGGTAAGTGTTCACGTTTTTTAAAAATATTATCGTAGAAGACACACTGATGTCAGGCCTCCTCAAAATACTCCCCTTGCTTCAAACACATCTATCCCATAGTTCTTGCCGCTTTCTGGGAGTGCTCTTTAAATTTCTTTAGTCGCAGTGTCCTGGCTGCCTTCATGTCCGAACTGATTCAAAACATCCACCTTTCGCACTCATGTTGACTTTGGGGAAGACTGGGAGTTGCGGATCCAGCAGGTGGATGAGGAGGCGCCAAGATGTCTTTACAAGTCCGGCTTTCCAGTGGACAGTGCTTGGTACCAGAATTCACCCGCAAAGGAGGACTTCCAGAACTGGTTAACAAAATAACAAGAATGGTGGGGTAGTGAGCAACTAATTTGAAGACAGCATCATGTAATACAGCAACCATTGCTGAATTCGTGTTACTATGTTTAGAGAAATCATGCATTGTTTCTAACACTGATTTTTTTTTCTTTCTTTCTTTCCTTTTTTTTTTTTTTTTTTTTTTTTTTTTTTTTGATACTGGGGATTGAACTCAGGACCCTGCCCTTGCCAGGCAAGCACTTATTCTACTGAGCTATCTCCCCAGCCCCTGTTTTTTCTTTATAACTCTATTGTGTATTCTTTTAAAAAATAAAAAAGAATGGTAGGTAACTGTGTTTGACACAAGGAGAAATGTTTTGAGGGGGTTAACAGCATGGTATCTTTTACTATAATATTTTTAAATTGAAAAATCCATCATATATTTTGATCATTCCTTGTATAATTAGCTTTATAATAGTCCTGGTGACACCAAGAAAGATTTGAACCAAAATAACAGCAATGTGGTTGGAGAAAGGACTTGTATTGAAATTAATAATTTGCCAAGCGCATTTCCTCTATATCCACAGTACCCTCGAGTTTCAGGAATGACGCAGGCCCAACAGGATGCATAACAGCTCTTCCTTTAGTTCAAGTAGATACCCTTCCTCTTCGTCGTGTCTAGTCTGTCTGCCGGGCTTTTCCTTGTATTTTCTTTATTTTTAACTGGCATAATAATTACATATGTTTATGGGGTACAACATGATAATTTCATTCATGTATATAATATGTCAATCACCAAATCAAAGCAATTAACATTTTCATCTCTTTAAATATCTATCATCTGTGTTGGGAATCTTGAACTCTTCTAGTTCTTACAAAATATGTAAGAGATTGCTGTATATAATGAATAAAATAAAAGTTCTAGGGCTGAGGAGATATCTCAGCAGTGTAAGCACCTGCCTGGCAAGTGCAAGGACCAGGGTTTGATCCCTGGTACCGCATGCGGTGCTGACCCTGGAACCATGGGCACGCTGTGCCGGCCTTGAAGCCGGGTGTGGTGGTGCACGCCTGTAATTCCAGTGCTGGGTAGGCTGAGACAGGAGGATCACTATGAGTCTGAGTTGCATACAGAGAGTCTGTATCAAATAAATAAGGAAAAGCAAAAAAAAAAAAAAAATTAAAACTTTAATTGTCGTAAACGAGTCATTCTATTAGGCTATAGCTAGGCCACTTTTCTGTGGGACTTTGTTCTCTGTTTTTATTACTTTTCTGACACTGAGCTGCTGCCCCCTCTTGGAATTGAGAGCTCATAACAGCACAGTCTCTTCAGCTCTTAGCACAACTCATGTCACCTTACTTGCGTCTCAGCCAGAGTGGCTGATTGATTGACTGATTGATTGATGCAAGACCTTGCGCATACTAAGCCTGTGCTCTGTTACTGAGCTATCGTGGGCAAATGGTGAAAAGCCTAACAGATGGAAGACTGAGGAAAGTGAATATGTGGTGTGTAAGTGTGAATTTCTATTAAAATGTGCAATTCATGAATTGTGTATTTCACGCTGGGGACAGAAGTCTGCTTCCTGCCTATTGTAAGTTGATCTGTTTTCAGTTGCCTTGTTAGTTTTTGGTCTTTTTTGATTTTACTGTATTTTTTGGTTGAATTGTTTTTTAGGGGAGGTTTATGTTTTGTTTTTGGTGCCGAGGACCGAACCCAGGGCTTCCAGCTTGCTAGGCAAGCATTCTACCGCTGAGCCAAATCCCCAGCCCCTTGATCTGCTTTCAGGATCAAACCCCCTAACACTCTGCTTTCAAAAACCAGATATTTTGTGCCTAGGACACTGGAAGCCTAAGAAAGACTAAAGACAAAATCAGGTTAATATTTTAAATAATATTGTGCAAGTGGGGTTGAGAAAGAAAGCCCCCCAAACACTGTGTGCTTCGCTCAGAACTCCGCATGTGTTTAGTGAATGCTCAGTAAATGCTTCTGAGGAGCCTCGATCTTGGAGTCAGGAGCCAGGCAGGCAGCATGGAGGACTGCACTGGGACAGGGAGGGAGGGCTGTGGAGTATCGGGAACAGGAGGGAGCTTGGTGCTGTGTACATATGTATGTGCATATATTTTGCTTTACTTATGTATTTAGGACAGCGTCTACAAGGTGTTCAGGCTCTCACTACTAGATCGGACTCATAGTGATCCTCCTGTTTTCAGCCTCCAAAGAGCTGGGATTACAGGCGTGTGCCACCACGCCCAGTCTCAATTGCCTTCTCAGCACACCCCGTGGGCAGGGCCGGCATGGCACACCAGGAATCGAACTCTACCCACCGTGCTCTGCCTAAACAGGTGCTTTAGTCTGCTTAGCAATGCATATATTTTAAATATTCGTGTTTTATTTTAAAAATGTATACAGTTCTGGGAATCGAACCCAAGACTTCCAGTTGCTAAACAAGTGCTCTGCACTGAGTTACATCCTTAGCTTTATTTTTATGTTTATGCCAGCATGTCTTTTGTGAATTGTGATACTGTCTTTTGTGCATTTGATTGACAAAATTAAGAACTGGTGGTTTTATGAAATTTTGTTCTATTTAGTTTTATTTTACTTGTTATGAAAATTTAAATAACTGGATGCTACTAGTAGAGCAGAAGAAATTCACTGCAAGCTTTTCAGCACTGTTTGTGGCATGGCAGACATATTGGTTAAGACTAAAGTCCCGGAAGACACAGATTGTGAAAATCCAGAAGAATTTTCTCTTCACTTCTTTATTTCACGATCAAGGGCACTGAACCACACCAGAGAGGAAGTGAGTTGTCTATAGCCACCAGGGTGTTAGCAACAGCCAGAGCTACAGCTCGTTTCTTCACCACCAGAGAAGTGTTCTCTCACCTGCTCCGGTCTTCCCCATGTCACGCACACTGTCACACACTGTTGTGTGCAAATGGCAAGAAGCCTAATAGACAGAAGACTGAGGAAAGTGAACACATGGTGTGAAAGTGAACATTTCTATTAAAATGTGCAATTCACGAGTCATGTGTATTTTGTGTTGGGGACAGAAGTCTGCTTCCTGCCTGTTGCAAGTTGATCTGCTTTCAGGATGTTTCTCTCCTGAGAAAGTCTCTGAGTGTGGAGGCACATCACAGGCCTGGGGAGGAATCCGTGAGGCTGCCCGTGGCTGACGTGCACAGTGCCGTGGGCTTGGTTGTCAGGATTGCCATGAGAGAAGTAGTTACAGGTGGCACCTGATGACGCCTGGCAATATTAGGACCTGAGCCGGTCAGCAAGTGCGCCCACCTGACTTTGTCACTGCTGCATCCCAGCTTCTGCAGATCTTGGTTACCCACCTGGCCTTTAAAAATGTTTTCTTAAGGACTGAGGATGTAGGCCAGGGGCAGAGCATGTGTTTAACAGGCTGAGGGAGAAAGTGAGGCTCTGAGTTCAATTTTCAGAATTGCACACATACAAACAATTCTGTGTGTATGTGTGTTTCTGTCCTATTTTACCACTCAATGGATATATTTCACATTGATAAGAGTAATATGTTATATACTCTTGTTTTCGTAGTAACTATAATTGACAGCTAGTGGAGATATGACCTGTCTCTGCCCTCCCTGTCTCTGCCCTCCCTCTCTCTGCCCTCCCTGACTCTGCCATCCCTCTCTATGGCCTCCTCTCTCTGCCGTCCCTCTCTCAATGCTGTCTCAAACCCTGCCTGAGTCATGTTAGCTTGGAATGTGAAAAAGAATGAATGAATGTAGATAAGAAAAGATGAATGTAAGAAAATTGTAGTTGTGAAGTGCGTAGAACCACCTGGAGGACTCTCCTTGAAAGAAGAGCAGTTGTCTCCATTTTGCCTGAACCTGACTCTATCTCCATGTATTGATATGTACCGAGCTGGCCAGGACTTCACCTTCTCCCCTCAGTTGGCTTTAAGCATGCATATTGGTCTAGCCAAGGTGCTGGTTGTGGTCTCTGAAGCAAGGTGACAGGGCAGTGCTGCCATGTCCCATAGTTCCAAAAACATGTGTGAGCCAGGCAAGAGAGAGAGCAATACCCCACACTGTCAGCTGGAGTCCTGGGAGCAACCCCTGAGAGAAGAGGCATAAAGATGATACATCAGAGCAGAAGTCCCTACCCCAGAACACTAGATACTGCCTTGAATGGTATTGCAGAGGTGATTTCGGGCCTCCTATCTAACCCAGATTGGGTCACTCCCATACTTCCAGCCACAACTACATCCATGCATTCCCAGCCACTCCCTTCCTGATAATTAATACAACCTGGGCTTGGCCCCAGTCATGGCCTTTGTTCCCATTAGCCATCACTCCAGCTGGACTTAGGACCCCCTTGGTGCCCCACAACTCCATATGTGCCTTAGTGTCTTTATCTCACCATGCGTCATACTAGTAGTGGTAGATTGGAGCTAACTTTCTAGGGCTCCAGTAACTTTTCCCTGAGATTATGAATATAGATTTCCCAAACCACAGTGAAGTCCAGGAAGGGCTCCCCAGAGTGAAGAGCAAATACCAATGTTGGAAATCAGAAAAGACTTCTTGGACAAAGTAAAAGTTAAGTAATAACATGGGGGTTGAGTTAGGAGGAGTTAGGTGAAGGCTGGGATTGTGTTTTAGGCACATGAGAACGCAGGGTAGTAACCAGAGGGATGGAGTAGGGTAGTGTTGACATAAGGAAATGAACTCCGAGGTGAAAGGTGCCTCAGACGAGTTCATGTTCTCTAAAACCAAAGAATGAATTTTAGGAAGAAACAGAGGTTAAGAGCAGAATATTTATTGGGAGGAAAGAAAGCTCCTGTCTGAGACAGGGACAGAAGGGGGACTTGAGTGGGTTGCTCAGGAGGAATCTCTTTTGGGGAACTTCATAGAGCAAAACCATGAGGTGAGACAGGTCTGAGGTGGAGAACAGGGGAACTCGCTTAGGTGGGCATGAGGTGGGACCAAACTATGGTCAACCAATAAGGTTAGAAGCACCACTGCTCAGATAAAATTCATTAAAACAAGGACCAAATGGGACCAAACACAGTCACGTGGAAAATGAGCATGAATATAGAACAGGACTTTATCCAGTAGCTGGTAGTGGTTGGATTAGTGACTCTTCCCGACTTCCTCAAGGTGATGATAATCCCAAATGCTTATCTTTAGGGAGGTAAGAATTTGTTTAATCTTTGGTCTGTAGTCTGGCCCACAGTAAGAGTGTCCATCTCTCTTATGATTGCAAGGTATCATGCCTTCCATGCTGTCTTCTTGAGGGCTTGGCCCTGTCTGACTGCCTATAATATTTCTATCTAATTTAGAAGCCTGCCACAGTGTCTTCTGAGGAGCAGGGGTACACAAAGGCTGGGGCAGAGACTGAAGTTGGCAAGATGAGACTAGCTTAGATCTTACTAGACTATCCCCATGGTGCATTCCACAGCTTTTTATAATATTTTTCTCATAAACAGAATCTAAAAAAATTGCAGTTACTCATTCCATGATTCACTTTCTTACGAGGACAAAATACCTGACACCTCCATTTGAAAGGAGGGGAGCTTTATTTGGCTTATGGTTTCCGAGGATTCAGTCCACCATTATCTGGCTTTAAGTCTGGAAATGCATGGTGCGAAGGGCTGGCAGAGGGTGGCTGCTCTTCCCATGGCAGCCAGAGGGCAGAGAGGCAGGGACAGGAATCAGGGACAAGAGGGAAGCCATTCTGATCACAACCCCAGAGACTCACATCCTCTGGCCAGGCCTTACCTTCTGCTAGCTCCTTTAGCTACGAATGTACCAATGGATGAAGTCCCTGAATACAGTGCTTCCACAATCCAAATACTTTCCAAAAGCCCTACTTCTGTTTATTTATTTATTTTTATTGTATTTGGTACAGCATCTCACTATGCAGCTTGAACTTATAGTGATCCTCCTGTTTTCAGCCTCCCCAGTGCTAGGATTACAGGCATGTGCCACCACGTCTGGACTTGGTTGCTGGCTCAGTGCACCCCAGGGGCAGGGTCTGCATGGCATGTGGTGCCAGAGGTCGAACCCCAGTCCCTGTGCTTGCCTAAGCAGGTGCTTGGTCCACTGAGATATCTTCCTGGCCCCAAAAGCCCTACTTCTGAACACATGAGACTTTTGGAAGGTATTTTAGGGTTAAAACATAACAATTATATAGCTTTTATTTGTGTGTGCTTTGCCTAAAACCCATGTTCTCTACTTTGCTAGGTCTCCTGTCACGCAGGTCTCATCCTATTGCCTAGTGCTGCCCTGAGCACCTCCCACGCGCTTGCTTAGCTTTGGTGGGGGCCTGCTGTTCTGGCTGCCCACTGTTGCAATCACAACAGACAGCTTCCTTACTCGCCAGATGTGCAGCATTTCATGCAGTCATTCACTTGTTTGTCTATTTGCTATTTGTCTGCTCTATGTGCCAGGTAATCTAAGAGAATGTGAATGCTCCTCATGGACTTATGCACTGCTAGCTCAAAGACCAGGTATAGCAAGCCCAAAATAGCTAAGCAATATATTGCAATTCTAAAACAAATTTTAAATTATTGGGTAATGATTTCTCCTTCTTCCTCCTATTCCTCCTCTTCATTTCTTTGCCTTTCTCTCTCCTCCTTGTCCTCTTCCTTGTCCTTCTCTTTTTCCTCCTCCTCCTTCCAACTTAAATTTTAAGTTATTAGATAAGGATTTTTCCTCGTTCTTCTACTCTTACTTGCTCTTTTTCTTTGTCTCCTCCTCCTCTTTCTTTCCCTCCTCCCCCTTCTTTCTTTGTTCCTTATTTTGGTTTAATTATGTTTGCATCTATTTATTCTTATTTTTTAAATTTATGTATTTGGTACAGGGTCTCACTACGCAGCTCAGACTTGTAGTGATCCTCTTGGTTTCAGCCTCCCCAGCACTGGGATTACAGGCATGTACCACCAAGCCTGGTCTTATGTTTTTATTTAAAGAAATATATTTGTCTTTCTTCACTCAGCCCATCTGCCAGGCAGCCTACCAAAATGACTTGGGTCAACTGTGGCGGTGGGTAAGAGAAGACAGCCACTATATCAACATTCAAGATGGCTTCAATGGAGACACTCCGCTCATCTGTGCTTGTAGGCGAGGGCACGTGAGAATTGTTTCCTTCCTTTTAAAAAGGAATGCTAACGTCAACCTCAAGAACCAGGTGAGGTTGTTTGATGTGAGCACAGAGCTCAATTATCATTTCTTCTCCTCCTGCTGGTGGAAACAGTGAATGTCACTTTTTCATTGTTTGTAGCTCCTAATACTGACCATTGTTTTGTTTTTTGTTGTTGTTTTCTTTTTCTTTATTTTTTAAAGTATGACTTTGGAGAGACTGATAACTGCCAAGGATGTTTTACTGTGCTAAACGGCATAATAAAACATAGTTCAGTCAACAGAGGTACTGTAGGGTTGGTTCTGTCTTTGTAATTTTGAAAGAGGAAGAGAATGCTTCAGTCTGTTGTCTGGATAGAGCTTCTTCTTTTCTTCTTCTTACTCCCATCCTTTCCCCTCTCTTCTCTTTCTTTCCTCTTTTCACTGTTGCAGATATAGTGGGAACATTTCTCTTTAGAGAAATGTTGTTAAATTTAAGTTATAGTTTAATATCCTAGACAAATTACCTGATCAGAAAGAAGTTCCTATGTTCCTGCAGTATGAAAGAATGATCTAAGAAACCTGCTGAGAGCATGTATGGTCTTCAGCCAAGGGCCTGAAATAGTACAAAAAGACACAAAGAATGCATTATAAGATGCAATGTTAGCCGGTTTGGAGTTTTCAGAACCAGAGCAGAGTGTCGTTGGTGTGCCTTGCTGGGAGCATCCTTAAAGAACCCTTTGGAATATCTGCATCTGCATCGTAGTAAGGACAACATTTCAATTATACTCAATAAATGCTTGGTCACTTTTTGTAAAAGTTATGGATGTCCTGTAGCTACTCAAGTGCATTCAATGAGAAGAACACCTGGTAGGGCCCCACTCACCACTCGCCATTAAAGGTCAACTCATTAGGAGTAGCATTATATTATTAAAAAATGAATAACTAGTCACTTCTTGGCATGTGCTTACTATTTTTTGCTTGCGTGGACTTTTGTTCATTAGTTTGTGGTGCTGGAGATTAAGACTAAGGATCTTACCCACCCTAGTCAAGCAATCTAGCACTGAGCAACACTCTCATCCCTGGATGAGTTTAAAAGTAAGTCATGCCTGTGCTGCTAATAGATTGGCTGCTTAGTAGAGTGACAGGGTCTCCTAAGAACACAGCTAGGGAACCGGGTGTGTAGGGTTGTAGTAAGCTACCCTGTTAGAAGTCAGAAATCGGTGAGTTCTTGTTCATTTTCCAGAGCATGCTCATTAGAAAGCTGAAAGAAGGAGATGCTTGACATATCAGGGCCAAGGCTAAGGAAGAGCTCCCTGTGGGTTTGCAGATGACCTCCTCTGGCACCCTGCTAGGTCCTCTGGTAGCATAAAATCCTGAAGAGGACCTCAGTCCACGCTTTAATAGAGATTTTTTTCTCTATTAGTTTTTGTTTGAATGCTCTACTTCTTAAATATCTCTAATGGTGCTTTAATATCTAATATTTTTATTTTTCCCAAAAGGAGTCTTTATAAATGAATAACCTGAACAAGTTTTTCACATTTCTTGAATCTGTTTATGAATTCTAGTTTTAGAAATTTAAGCCAAAGCCAAACTGAGAATTGTTGGCAAAATTCTGTGAAGGATGATGTTTAGGCAATATTATTTATTAAAAAAAAACTTAAAATATCTAATAGCATTTAGCTGGATAGACTAGTTCCACTAAACAGAAAACCGCAAAACCATTACAATATTGAATGGCATAGAAAGTGTACATCTTCTAAGTGGGCATTTGTAAAAAAGACAATATAAGATTTTAAATTCAATATAAGTTGACATTTTAAAATACCATATGTAAGTATTTAAAGCCCTAAAGAAAATATGGCACAGTACTGCATAATGTCAACATTAACTGTGGACTATTTGGTAGGTAATTCCAACTTTTATTGTTATATTCTTGTTTACTTTCCAAATTGTTTACAGATCACAATTTCCTTGATATTTAGAAAAACAAGTAAGTGTTCTTGTTTAAGAGCAGTGGCTCCCTGAAGCGGAAAGCAACCTCTCCTTTCTCTTGCTCTCTCCCTTTCCTTGTATTGCTCAGTTGCTGCTCCAACTTCACCAGAGTTTGTTTTGTGTCACAACTGTCTGTGTGTGTTCTGGGCTGCCCTCCCTTATGAGGTCCCGCGGCTCACTTTCCCTGCTACCCTCCAAATGGAAGCTCAGCACATGATAATATCAACGTATGTGAAGAATTAAGTTACCTCATACTTTACCACTGCATATGAAGGAACATGGAAACGCTGTTGTGTAGTTAAAATCTTCCTTTGAACAAATCAAGCAGTGGCTAATTGTCCACTGTAGATTATAAAGGGACCACAACAGCTCTTTCACATGATGTCAATCCTGTGTTTATATCTCAGTATATTAGTTTTTCAAAAGCTGAAATGAGCATAAGAATTCACCCTTCGATTATTTCTACAGCGTACATTCATCTGCACTGCTTGTTATTGATCTTCCTCAAACTTTTCCTTGACACTGAACTGTTCTATATTCTCCTCAGTGGAAATCTGAGTTTATTAACCAGGCATTTCTAACAGATGAAAGGTGCCATGAAACCTGAGTAATTTAAAAAATGAACTGAACCTCGATATGGTAATCTGAAAATATAAAATTTGAAACACATTATCTTTTTACTTTGTAGAAAGGGAGAACCTGCTTGCATTATGCTGTGAAGAAAAGATTTACCTTCTTTGATTACCTACTCATTGTCCTCTTAATGCCTGTCCTGCTCATTGGCTATTTCCTCATGGTGAGTACATTGGTGGGAGCAGAGGGCAGGTCGTACATGAACCGTGGTGTGACTCATGGTGTTTTGTCACCCAGTGAGATGCTGTAAAGAAATGTAACAAAAATGAGCCCTTGGTTTGTGCAAATGCCCCTGAACTTTCAATGGTGTTAAATGCTAGTAAACCTCTCGAAGGATGAAAACATAAGCAGAAAATTCATATACTGTACCTAACATCCTCAGCATCACAGCATAGTGACACAGCACACTGCAGAGCATCCGTTAGTGACCCGAGTGAGCATTTTGCTGACTGGGCACTGTCTGGCATCAGAAGTGAGATCTTCCTACTTTTCCTTAGCTCAAGCAAAGAACAAAACTAAAAATTCAAAACATAATTCCAGCATCATAAGGCTGAAAATCTTTTCCAAAAGGAAGAATCAAGCAATTGAGCGTTGGAGGTCGTCTGTATTCTATAAGCGACGTTTCCAGGGCACATTAGATGCTATGATTCTTGTGGGAAGGACAGTAGTGGAAGTGGCAACCAATGTGAAGTTAAGCTGTGCAAGCCTATTTGGAAAAATAATTTAATCTTGAACAGGAATCATTGAAAGGAAGCACAAAAATTCCTGGACATTTGAAAAGCAACCCTCTTTATACTATTTTTTTTTTTTTTGTGGAACTGGGGATTGAACTCAGATCCTTGCATTTGCCAGTCAAGCACTTATCCTACTGAGCCATCTCCCCGGCCCCCCTCTTTATACTATTTTACTTCCTTTTTTTTTTTTTTTTTTTTTTTTTTTTTTTTTTTTTGTATTTTAGGGAAGGGTCTACAGGGTATTCAGGGTCTCACTATGAGATCAGACTTGTAGTGATCCGCCTGTTTACAGCCTCCCAAGAGCTGGAATTACAGGCGTGTGCCACCACACCCAATCTCAATCACCATCTCAGCGCGCCCTGGGGTCAGGGCTGGCACAGCAGGCCTGTGAATCAACTCCCTGGCCCCTGCGCCTACCTGTAGATGCTTTAATCCTCTGAGCTATATGGCCGGCACTTTTACTTCTTTTTTTGTGAGAAGAGTTTATGTTGCTATATATCCTCTCTGAGTTTCCAAAGTTTAAAGGCCCAATTTGGTGAAGATATTTGTGGAGGATTTGAGGACCTCTTTCCCCTGGATAGATGGCATCATGCTGGAATGACTCTTTTGCATGCTCTTTCTCTTGAATAAGTAAATAGGAAGTTGATGTAGCAATGCAATCATATTATGAGAAAAAGATGGAGCTGGAGGAATTTTTTTTTTTTTTTTCAAATAGGACAACAGGTCAGGGCCGACCCACTCATTTTTCTCCATCTGATTGCCTTGTGGCCTGTTCCACCTTTGAGCTAAACTGAAGCACATGCTTAATCTACGCCAGCATTTAGCTCGTTTGCACTGCTAGGTCATGCACATTAGCTACCCTGGTTAACATAAATTTCAGTACCAAATCTGCAGATTTAATAATGTTATCTCTCTGGAAGTTTAAATGTTACAGAAAACGAGGTTCTCTGGTTTTGATGTTGGAATATATGGAAAAGAGTATGAAAAGCTTACTTAACTAATAAACATGAAATCGCTTTATATCACTAAAACCTTCTAGAAAAAGCCATCGTGTATTTGAAATAGATTACTTGATTACTTGTAATTTGGGGGCAAGAGAAAACTGTCATTTGCAACTTTTTAAAGAGATTTTGAAGCAAAGCATCACAGGGTTGGGGATGTAGCTCAGCAGCATAGTGCCTGCCTGGCAAGTGCAAGATCCTAAGTTTGATTCCCAGGATGAGAAAAAAAAGTATCCAAAAAGAAAAGCATCACAACTTTGATCAGTAAGGTTCATTCAGAATTTCTTACACACAACTCTGTTTTCCAAGATGGTCCAATATTCAGAAGTTGGAGACCTAAGCAAAAATATTAATGGCAATAAATAGCCTGCTCTGACAGCACAAGTGTACTACTTACCAATAGAGCCTAAAACTGTCCATTTGTGGTACACAACGAATAAGCTGTATGAGAGGAAATTATAGCGGAGAGGGCCAGAAAAGGTTGAGTCATCTCAGAGGAGGGAGATGAGAAAGTAGTTTAGCTGGTAACAGAAGTGAGGTACAAGGAGAAAAGGGATTGAAGCTTCAGATGTACAAGAGGTTGGCCTCTAGGGCCTTGCTCCCCTGGCAGGGAGATCCGTGCTGCTAGGAGAAGTTTCCAAGTGTTACATAGTGAGCCCCTCAAAAAACTAGAAAGGGAAAGTGGATTTCTGAGGCAATCTGGTTAGGTTTTTCATTTCTTCAGTCCTTCATTGTAATGGATCAGACACTGTGGCCTCTGTCAGGGTTACAATAATGAACACACTGGCACAGTCCTGGTGCTCACAAAGTAGAAGGTGATGGGTGTTATGCATCTAATGGGCATAAACACATGTGAAACCGCTATGAAGTGGGTGGCACAGAAGTGACGGCTGCTGTGAGAGCCTGGAAGAAAGAGACTTCATCTGCTCAGGTGGGCCAGAGATGCTTCTCTGATTAGGAGGCTCTGGGCTGAGAAAGATGAATTTGGAGGCAAATGAGGGAGAGAAGAAGCCTCCAGGCAGAAGGAATACTGCAAAGGCCAGTGAAAGGCAAAAGATTTATAGGATCTGAAGAGAAACCAGAGTATCCAGAGGCCAGTGTAGCTTATGCAGGATGAACCCGGAGCTGAGAGCAGGCCGGGGCTGTCTGCTGTGGCACCTGTTCACGGAAGCATTTTGATTTGTTCTTGGGTAACGGGACGTTCTGAAGAGCTTTGAGCCAGGAAAGATCACTGGGTCACATTCTCAGTAGGATGTGGCAGGTCTGCCATGGGGCCTGAAAATAAGAATTTCAGACAAATTCCTGGGTCATGAGGCTGCTACTCCAAGAATATGTCCTGAAAACTGTGGTTTTGGCTGATATTGAAGGGAGTAAGAAGGTGGGAAGATTTTAACAACGATGCACAAATGCAGAGCAGGTTGGGAATTTACATAAATCCTGCTGATTAGAAAGCCTCCCCAGACACAGATGGAGAAAATGTAATACAACCTGCCTTGTACTTGCTCTCTGTTATAGGTATCAAAGACAAAGCAGAATGAGGCACTTGTACGAATGCTACTTAACGCTGGGGCTGAGGTTAATGCTGCAGACTGTGTAAGTTTGTGCTGAAATGATATTAAAATGATATTTATAGGTAATACGCTTGTCATGTATAAAGTTGTATGCCTTATTTTCCTGGTAATAAATGAAAACTAATGTTTACATTTAGTTTTCTTTTCTTTTTCCTCATGGCCAGTCAGGTAACTTTGAAGTTATTTGTATTTTTCCATTAAACTCTAGAATACAGTCTTCACTGAATATAAAGCACTGTTTTTGACAATGATAATTTATTTTTTAAAAAATGGATGGTCTAGTAACAAATACCATCTTCAATAATTAAGAGGATTCATCAGGACAGCTACATGTTAATATAAACTCATCACTTTTTACTTATGTGGGCTTTACTAAGTCCTAAGCCATTTTAAATTCCAGTTACCTTGTCTATACTGTGGAATATAGAGTAATTACCTTTTAGGTTGCATCCACACAAAGCGCTAAGCAGAATGCTCGTGTAGAGGAAACGCTCCTCCCCACCCCCGCGATGTTAGCAGCTGATGCTGTGGCTGAGATTCCAACCACTTTCACAGAGGCCCCGTATGTATAGAGGTAGACAAGCACAATGGTCCAGGAGAAATCCGAGAGATGGTAAGAGCCCTGGGAAAGTAGGAACATCGGCTAACTTCTTCCCATAGGCAGTGCAAGGCTTGGGTTTTGCCTTTTACCCCTTTAAATAAACATAATGGCTCAAAATATTTATGGTATTTTATATGCTTAGATGAATTGAAAAAAGTTTAGGTTTTCAGTATTTGATTGAAAAAGGACAAGTTGAAATTTGATTATAAATGCTAACATTCTATGTAATTCTTAATTGTTCTATGGGTGTTACTCTTGTATGATAGAGGATATGTCTCTGTTTGTACTTACATTATTTTAATTCTGATTATATTTAATTGTACTTACAGTTTTGGGATTAAAAGAAAACTATCTTGAGAGTACAATCCATGTTTCTGGCCCTAAGTAATGCAGTGTTTTACATTATACTTATTTAGGCTTTCTTTATTTCATATGGAAAAGTTTAGAGCTAGATCTTTCATGCACCCTGTCAGCATATAGTAAAAAAGATGCTAGCACTCATTCCAGCACTCTTAGAAGAATTTTGAGAGGACAATGTCCAAAATTAACTCCATCCATCTTGATAGTCAAGGATATTATTATTTCACTTATGATGACAATGGTTTTCTTGACTTATTAAAAATAATTTTTTTACTACATGATGGGATGAAATAATGATTACATTTATTGTGGGGAGTTCGTATCCATACACGACCCATTTTAGATGTTTTGCTTTGGTCTCATACCTTCCACTCCTGCCAGATCCCTCCAACTCTTGCTCCTCTTCCCATTTGCAACAATTCTCTTTTCTCGGATTAAAGCACCTGCAAGCAAGTGCAGGGGCCAGGGGTTCGATCCCCGGGCCTGCTGTGCCGGTCCTACCCCCAGGGCTGAGAGGGCAATTGAGACTGGGCATGGAGGTGTGTACCTGTAATCCCAGCACATGGGAGGCTGTAAACAGGAGAATCACTATGAGTCTGATCTAGTAGTAAGACCCTGAACACCCCATAGACCCTTGCCTAAAATATAGAAAAAAAATCTCTTTCCATTTATTTCCTTCAACTCTCTTTTAAATCCCCTTTCCTTTCCTGACCTCCCACTTCCTCCTGGCTGTTGTTCTGCTTCTCACTGGAAAAGGGCCTCCCTACTTTCCATTATCTACCCTTTATTTTACTCTTTATTTACACTTTGGATATCTCATGTAAAACCATGAGGTTATACTTATGCATCTGATTTATTGACAACACTACAATCCCGAGGCTCACCCATTCACCTACAAATGCTTCAAGTTTATCCTTCTTTATGGCATAATAATACTCTGTCATCTGTAAGACCACATTTTCTCTCTCCATCATCTGTTGATGGGTCCACAGGCTGTTTCTAAGATTTAGTAATATAAATTGTGTTGCTATAGACACGGGTGCGTATCACTATAACATGGTGACTAACTCTTTTAGGAAGATGCCTACAAGGGGAACAGCTGACAAGTGGAATTTCTAGTTTTATGTACTTGTTTATTTTTGAGGACTATCCATCCTGTCTCTGTGGTAGTTGCACTAGTTTCTATTCCTGACAGCAATGTAGAAAGATTCACCTTTCTTTGTGGCCTTGTCAGTGTTTGTTATTATTTGATCTCTTCATGATAGCCATTCTTTCTGGAGGAAGATAGTATCTGAGTTGTCTTGATTGATTTTTAAAAAACTTTTATTTTTGAGACAGGGTCTTGCTACATACTTGAGGCTGGCCTTGAACTCACCATGTAGCCCTGCTCACCTCAAATCTGTGGTGATTCTTCTGCCTTAGCCTCATCAGTTTTGGGATTACAGCATGTGCCTCCATGCCTGGCTGAAAGATTTTGACTCCAAATCTCCCAGCTATACATTTACTTGATCTGTAGTTAGTGTTTTAAGTTGGTAACAGAATATAACCACTATGATTTTCCAGATGTTCTGTAATGATATGAGTATTCACATTCAGATTGTAGGGATAGCAGATAATAAATTGTTTGCCAAAAGGCTCAGGTGTTGATTGTCCATCATATCTGATTCTGCAAACAAACCTTTACATAATTCAGCATCAGATTATCATAAATTGCATTTTTCAGTTTAGAACATAAACTGATAAAATGGAGGATGCTGCTGGTTTATAAGATATTATCATGTACCTTGAAGTGCAGAAGAATGCTTTTTAAGTACTAGAAATAGCAGACTGCTTTGCTGGGTTGTGCACTGCAAGCCTGAAAGGCTGCTAAGGAAGCTGCCTGTTGAAGTCTCCGGAGAACCCACTGATGAGCCACCCCTCTGGCCTGTGTTTCAGTATGGCTGCACTGCACTGCACTACGCCTGCAGGATGAAAAACCAGACTCTCATCCCCCTGCTTCTGGAGGCCCACGCAGATCCTTTGATAAAGGACAAGGTAAAGAGCTTGAGCCAGGTTGTGAGATTCTGTAATGGCACAATCTTCTTATCTAGGCCCAGTATAGATGCTAAATTTCCTCTCATTTGAATAGCAGTGAAATCGATTGTCCTTATTAAGTGAGGAAATTATCTCATTGCCTTTACAACTTAGTAACAATTAAAGCTGTTGTAAAGCCAGAGTTGTTTTTTTCCTTTTTCCTGGTACTGGGGATTGAACTCAGGACCTTGAGCTTGCCAGGCAAGTGCCTATTTTACTGAGCTATCTCCCCGGCCCCAAGCCTGAGTTTTTAATCTTGCATTGTTGCTCTGTTAGAAATCTAATTTAGGACTTTGATTATGTGCTTTATTGACATTTGATTCTATTTGGAAGGAAATAACTGGAGTTCTTCTTTCTTCTTAGAATGGTGAGAGCTCACTGGACATTGCGCAGAGACTAAAATTTTCCCAGATTGAATTAATGCTAAGGAAAGCGTCATAACCCTGTGACCTCACAAGTGGAGATGTAACAAAGTCAAAGGACTGGATTCCATTTCCATCGTGGACTACAGGTCTGCAGGCCACCTAACGTGGATACCTCCATCATGGGATAATCATGACTGCTATGGTTAATGCTTTTGAAGAGACTTTATAATCTTTTTTGCTCAATGGATTTTACCATCACCATAATGGTTCTAGGAGAAATAGTAAAGTTATTGGAGTCTCTTGCTGGGTCAAAAACTGGTATTTCAAATTCAGGCTTTCCTGAAGAAAAGGAGGAGCAGTTAACTGAGATAGATTCTTTTTTTCCAGTTGTGTTAGGCTTACTAAGGGTCTGTCTTGTCTACACCATGCCAAGGAGAAAAATTTGCCCCTTCCAGATCCTGTTAAGTAAAAATAGGAGAAATCTAAGTGTGTACATTTATGTCAAATGGTACGTATACATGTGAAGTCCAGAGACTCCAATGTAAATATGCCTTCGATAAAACAACTTAAATAAAAGTGTTTGTCAGTTGTGGAAGGTGGGTATGTTTAGACAGAAATGGAAATGAGCAAACATCACAAAGCAAAGCTATTTGTGGAAACCTGGCTTATCGGCATACCACTAGAGACAGGAGTTAACGTACAAATGAAAGCTACCTTGGTTTCAACTAGACATGTAACTATCAAAATATCTGTAAAAAATATCCTTAAGGGGCTGGGGATGTAGCTCAGTGGAAGAGTACATGCTTAGCTTGTGCAGAGACCTGCCATTGATCTCCAATACTGAAAATTAAAAGAAAAGATTGTAATCCTCTTGTAAATGCCAAGAGGCTACTACATTTGCTAGTTTTGTTGATTTTATTGTAAAGTTCTTTTTGTGTGTATGGTGTTGTGGGTTGAACCTGGGCCTTGCCTAGTAAAAATGCAGTATAGCATGCCAGCCCCAGATATGTTTATTTTTGTTGACAAAATAATATTATAACTTATCTGAATAAAGCCCGTCACAAAAGACAGAAATATAGTAATTAAAATATAATTGTATAATAAAATAGAATCTAGACTATATTCAATGAGAGATGAATACCAAAGTATTTATTTTACTTCCTTTATAAATGATATCTAGTGGAAAAAAATATGCTTTTAAAATTTGACCAAATTTTGAAAATCAAGACTAATCCTGTCATAGATGTAGTCACAGGTTGAATAATACTATGTATGATAAGAAATACAGTCACAGAGTGAGAGATTTTCTATCCTTGAATGGAATGAAGGTCTTAACAAAAATTAAGTTTGGAAATACTTATTGAACTACCTCAGGCCCTGAAGGAAGTAGTAGTATACAGATGTAGCTTCTAAAGTCCTTAAGTGTCTCTAAATTACTTAAGATTCATTGGCATGGAAATTAGTTCCTGTTGACTCCTGAGTCTAAATTAAAACCACCCTGCACACACCAGCATAGCTCTGAACAGCATTGAGTCAGCACGCATTATGCACACTATACCTTTCACTGGATTTTAGATTAGATTTGGTAAAATAGTACTTATATAATTTCCAGCTGTCATTGTTGAAACTGAAAATTGCACAGCTTTCTAAAGAAACAAATCTAGATTTATGAATGAGTTGGGAGGACTGTCTGATGGTGACTGCTATGACCAAAGGACAAAATGCATAGTAATTGCTTTCATTTTGCTCATGATGTTGTACAACTTTCTTTCAAGGTTTTAGTTTTGGGAGATAAAAATAGGGCTAATATGACTCCTAGCTACCGGGTGTAAACAAGCTTAGACTAGAGCTTAGTACTGATATAACACAAGCGTGCTCTATGCAGTGCATAATGTATTTATTGGGAAACTCAGAAGTAGCCTACAAAAGTCTCTCCTGTATGATCCAGCTGTAAACTTGGCCCTGTTCTGAGGATGCTTAACATACACACATCTGGGCCACGTAGCGATGCCTTTGTCGTCGTCGTTAAAGCTGATTGGCTTTCTGAGGTAGGTAGTATCCTGATTCTGTGGCAACAAGGTAGAAATGTCCCCCCCACTTTGTCAGAATCAACAACAATCTAGAAATTTTTTGACTTCAGTATCTGCTCCAATTTGTCATTTTACTTTGATCCTCCAAAAATATGACTTTCGAAAACATAAATGTTTGAAGGCGGTTTATCCAAATGATGTAGTAAATGTCAAGGTACTTCCTGGGTGTTCGGTGAAAAATAACCTTCAAAATGGTAGAAGACATAATAGCACAGGAAACCCATATTTGCTATTGCTTTAGTTTAACTAACTAAAAAAATATGTAAATCTGAGTACTCATGCCAAATGTAGAAATCTGAAGGAAAATATAACTGTTAGCTCTGCCCACCCTTTGAAAGATATGGTAGGCTTTCCCTTCCAGGAATCCTTAAAATCTCCTACTCTACTCCTGGTCTGAGCCCCATCTTCCATAAGGAAGTTCCCAAGCCTTGTGAGTATCAGAAGTTTGACAGTGAGACCTTGCAGGTTCCCTGGGGCAGGTCGGGCTCCTCCTGCTTCATCAGATGAATGATTTCATTGTACATGCGGTGGGGGGCATCCAGCCCCCAGATGAAGTCCACGTGAGCCCACTCAGGAATGTTCTTGTGATAGATGAGGTTGGTCACCTCAGAGAGCAATGTTTTCACATCTTCTGGATTTGAAAGCCAATCCTGACCTCCTGACCACATCGCCGTCGGGACTGTCATATCTCGCACATTGTACCTTAAAGGAGTTGGCTGGAATGAAATAATAGCTTTAGCTCTAGACAACATGATGGTATTTAAAGTTCTGAAACCACACTTTACATTTCAGATATGCATAAGAAAGAATTGCCTTTAAAAGCAAGGTACCTGTAAGTGTAAAAGATACTTTATCAAACATTTTATACGCAAGAATTAGAGGTATTCTACAGGGAAAGGCAGGGAACCTACCACAAAGGCCTCTAGATCCTCCCAGACACATTCTGTGATTCTGCCTGAAATTCCAAGGCCTTGGACCACTCATGGGCTGGCCAGACACTCAGCCAGTTTGAACCAGAGGGCAGTAAAGTTGAAGTCTCGTCCCAACCCCCAAGCTTAGCTCCCCCACACCATCCAGAGAAGGGAATGTAGTCTTCCTTGTTCCTTGTTTTGAACGCAACTCGCACGTTCGAACAGCACTGGAAGTTTTGCGGGTCTGGCTGACTCCGGGAAACTGACATCCCATAGAATTGGTGAGGATTGTTTTTGCTTTTAATCACAAAATTCACCGGAGAGCCTCAGCTCCACCCTTAAACACCTGCCTTTGTCTTTGTGCCTCCCTATGAATTTGGAGTACAGCCTTATATGGAAGATTGGAATTACTGAGGGAGACATTCATGTTTTTTTCTCATCTTACAAATGAAAAGATTGAACTAAATGTCTTCTCTAGGTCTAAGTTGCCCTGATTCGATGACACCTTTTTATATCTGTGTTTTTCCTTCCTTTCCATTACTATTTTCTGTTACCCACTCTGCATGTATCAGATTCAGAAGAACTCAGTCCATTAATTATTATTATTATTATTATTATTATTATTTTATTTTCTATTTTTTTCGTGGAACCGGGGATTGAGCTCAGGCCCTTGTACTTGCGAGGGAAGTGCTTATTCTACTGAGCCATCTCCCTGGCCCCCCCATTAAATATTATTGATAAACTTAAACCATCTTAAAACAGGAAAATGTTCTCTACATTTACTTCAGGAAAGAGTGAAAAGGGGTACATAAAGAAATGTATACCTATGATTGAAAGTTTTTTATTCAGGGACAACCACACAGGCTGTCCAACTTTCTAGGATTTTGTTTTCAAGTTGATGCGAGGCGGTGGACCTTAAGCATGATTTGGATCTCTCGAAGAAATATTAGGCTGTATTTATTTATCCCCTGTAATTTTGGCTGTGTAACCAATATTTATGTACATTTACACCACTCACCAGTAATTTTGGGGGCAGGTTTTACACTCAAAAGTATATATTTATCCAATTCTGATTCTCTACTTTTTTAGTTTAAATTTTATTTCTTTTTTTTTTTCTATGTATTTAGTAAGTAAAGAGTTTGCAGGGTCTTACTGCACAGACCAGACTCTAATGATCCTCCTGTTTTCAGCCTCCCAAGTGCTGGGATTAAGGGGTGTACACCACACCCAGTCTCAGTCACTTCTCCGTGCACCCTAGGGGTGGGGCTGGCATGGCACGCTGGGGATTGAACCCTGGTCCCTGCATCTGCCTAAGGAGGTGCTTTAGTTCACTGAGCTGTCTGGCCAGCCCTAAATTTTGTTTCATAGCATTGACTTCATGGTTTATAGGGTAATATAATAATTTTTAACCTTTAAATCCCAAGTATAATCAAGAACACAAAGATTATGTAAGCCAATAATTATTTTAAATAGAAAATTAGTCCTGATGAACCAAAGTTGCCTATAGTAGCAGCTCATAAGCATATCGTCCAGAGGCAGGATTAGCACAGCAGTCCCCCCTTGCTGTCTCATGTTCTTCCCACGGTGCCAGGAAATGTCTCTACTACCTCCATCCTTGTTTGTCTACTTGTTTTTTGTACATGCTAATGATCCTTCTAGTGCCACTGTACACACCCTTCCTTGGACTAACTCAACCCCACCCTGCAACAAAGAATCCCAGTTTCCTGCTCATGAGTTACCACCACCAAAAAGGCCTCCAATTCTGTAGCAGAAGCAGAGCAGCCTCTTGGCTAAACTGTGAACCTGCCCAGTTTGAAAGGCAGTCAACCCTGAAGTTTTATTATTTTCTTTTTAATAGAATTCTTATATTTTATTCTTATCCTTAGAATAACCTGTCCCTGTGACCTCCCTTGCATGCATTTCCACAGGATGCAGCTTCAGTGGCTGGTATTTGACTGTCTTACGTGATTGCCTTTCTCCAGATTCTTGGTTTCACTTCCCCAGTCAAACGCTCGGAGTTCCCCAGAATTCACTGCCTACAAGGAGGAAAAACATTTATGAGGTATTCAAAGGTGATGTTGGGCCAGGGAGATAGCTCAGCAGCACAAGCGCCTGCCTAGCAAGCAAAAAGTCCTGAGTTCAAACCCCACTACCGTACAAACAAACAAACCAAAAAACAAAGGTGGTGTTGGGCTGGTAGAACTGCGCTGCCACATATTCAGTTGTCAGGGAACAGAGAACAAAGCTGTCTGAGTTGCCTTTTTCCTCCTTGGAATAATCTTTAGAGAAGAGCACAAGCATGCACAAGGAAGGAAACAGATATAAAACATGACCACCACACTGTCAGCTCCGGGAAGTGCACTGTTGCTGCAATCAATTGCTGCAATCAATGTGAAATCACTCTTGACACAATTCTGAAGGCTACGATGAGAAGGTGCTCTGTGGAATTGTGCCCTGTGATGATCCTGGGAGGAGATGGTGACCAAAATCTAAACAAGTTTAGAATTTATATTTTGATCATACACACACACACACACACACACACGCACGCATGCACGCACGCACACACACACACCCTTTTCTCTCCCAAGATGGCAGACAAAGGTTGTAGTACAAAGGACTCCTTAAAATCTCTTTGGACAATTGGGCCCAGCTTTACATTGTTTTAGTTTTTCCTACTATCTTCTGCTGCTGGGGGAGCCATGAAAGGAGAATATGGGAACTATTTCCTCCAGGAACATCTTTGAGGTGGGTACAGAGAAAGGTCTCACTTGGGCCATCTTAATTTGAGGACCCAATTTAAAGATGTCCTTAGGGGGCTGGAGAGATGGCTCAGTGGTCTAAAGCACCTACTTGAAACAAGCTTGGCAAAGCACAGGGACCTCGGTTCGATCCTCCAGCACCACATGCCAGCCAGCCCTGCCCCCTGGTGGGCTGAGCTGGCCACACACACACACAATAAATAAATGTAATAAATA
>NW_004524622.1:13252285-13262737 GCF_000260255.1 Octodon degus
GCACCACATGCCAGCCAGCCCTGCCCCCTGGTGGGCTGAGCTGGCCACACACACACACAATAAATAAATGTAATAAATAAAAATAAATAAATATTTAAAAAAAAAGAATTCAATCCCCTGTAACAGCAACAAAAAATTAAAAAAAAATTTAAAAAAAAAAATAAAGATGTCCTTAGTCCACTCCTGTCCTTTCTTCCCATCTCCTCAAAAGTTTCAGTGATTGAGGTCAGGTTCACAGCTCTGATCTTTGACCCAACTTCATGGCAGCTCAAAACAAACACAAAGTTTTGTACCTCAAAATGGAGTCTTTTGCCTATTTCCGACCAAATGTGCAAGGACCCTTCGAAAATAGAAGTCCAATATTCTTACCTGGCTCCAATGTAGAATGTTCTGCACAGATGTGCCGGCAGGAGAATGGGCAACGTACACATTTGCTCGGCTCTGTAACAAAGCATGAGTGGTCTGTGGGCCACAGAACTCCCGAGATGTGTACTTTACCCCAAGTAAATCTCCAAGAGTGTCAGACTATGGAACAGGAGCATCAAGTTGTCAGAAGTTTTCCATGACATAGAAATGCACACACGCACGTAAATGAAAGTCACTAAATGTATTCCTAGGCATCTATGTTCTTCACTTGAGAATAATTCTCATTATTCATTATTTACTTAAAAATCTTTACTAGATGTATTTAGGGTAAGGGATTTGGAATTGAGAGTAGCTCTCTGCTGTTTAAAATTAGGTGAGTTTGGGTAGTTCTTAACCCACTGAACCTTAGTGTACTACTAGGTAAAGTGGGGAGGATATTGATGTATTTAAGTGTCTCACAGGCTTGTTGTGGGATTAAAAATTAGGGTGGAACATGCACGATAAATGTCCACCAAGTGGTTTCTGTAAGTTGAAGTGTTAATAAAGAAGAAGAAATCTTCAGGAGTTAGAGATGCCTTCCCTCATCTGCCTTCCACTGCCAGCCCTTACAGGGTCACCCAGATTACAGACACATTGCCCAGTGTCCCCCTCATTATCAGGGTGATCTGCATTAAATAACTGGTAGATATGAGAGCATACAGGCCAGCCCTTCTTCCAATTTGGGACAGTCTTAAGGAGCACCTCATCTTCACATACCCCTGTAGGATTCACTGTTAAGGTTATGTCCTAGACTTTTTCCTCTAGCAAATCCAGTCTCCTTTTTCTCCATTATCTCAAGAACAGAACCCCAAATCATTCTGCCTATTAACCTCCTCAGAACGTGCATACTACGGAGACCCCCAGGGTGACGCTTACCAGCTAGCAGCTGTGTCTAAGCCACACTGAGACACCCAGACTTTGCATTGAAGAGCTTAAACTACAAACTGAAAGAGACCAGACTGAGGGAGAGGATGACACTGGGAAGGTGTCCCTATTGTCTGCCAGGTTCTAATCTCCTTTGCCTTTCTTACTTAGTATAGGCTTCCAGACCTCTTTCATCTATAACCTGTGAGACTAATATGTAGCAATGTGGACCTTGCTTCAACCCCTGGTGAAGGCTTTCCAGCAGTCCCTAGTTCACATTGCTGTGTGTACATCTTGTGTAGGTCCTCACTGCTCCTTTGAGACTAGTAACTGCTAGCTTAGTTAGGAAACTGAGAATTTATTTTCTAGGCTCCTACTTACCATGTTCATATTGTTCGTGTTAAAGCCTCCCATAAGTAAGATGATATTGCTACAAATTTGATCAAGAATCATCTGGCCACAAAGGTAAATAACATATTGCCTGAAAAATCGGGTCTGGTATAGAAATTCTTTCCTGCCAAATAATCCCTGCAAAATATGAGGTGAAACAGAAGTCATTGTGATGTAGTCCAGAAAACATGCCTCTAATTTAAAAGTGTATGCTTTAGGAAACGGGGTGGCAAGACTTCTGTCCATACAAGGACTCCTCCGAGGTCTCACGTACCTTGATCATCATGTCTGGCAGCAGCAAAAATTTGGTTCCAGGGCTTTTTGCATATTTAACAGTGGCTATAGGGGCCAAAGCAAAATACATTTTGATTTTTTGAGCCAGCTCTGGCATTGTGGAAAATGCAATAAAGCCTGTAAGAGAAAAAGGTATCAGCATGGATATTGAGTATCATAGGACTCACAAATATATTTTACCCTTATCAAAATGTTTTAATAATTATGTATATAGTATGTCATAACTCTTCTCCTGCAAAATTACAAGCTCTTACTGGGAGGGTGAGCCACAGAGATAGCGCTTCCTAATGGCACCTGCTGTGATTGCTTTCATGCGGTTAAATTGGACATTCTGCTTACGCACTTTCTGCTTGCTTAGCCCATATAAGCTCCCGACCACCAGGATCAGGGCCTGGCATTTTGAGGAACAATTCATTTCTACTCAGTGGCCATACAACATGAACTAAATTTGCCTCCTAATGCTGGGTGTCATTTTGGCATCCCTGCTTGCCGAGGGAATGGCACACAGAGATCTCAGCGACCAAAGGGCCAGAGACAGATGCCCTGGTTTGTGGTTGGATTCAAGGGAAGAGTAAGTGTTCTTTAACTCAGAGGTCTTTTGAAAAATATTTTGTCTCTAAGTTGTTCAACTGAAAACTAGCTAAGATTGTCCAACAACTGGCCTGAGTTCACAGTGCTTTTAGTGTGATGACAGGTTTTAGAGATAATCTACTTCTGGTTTTTGTTTTGAAGGACTTGTCATAATAATTCCCATTATCTCTGCTATGGTTTGTGTCTAGTTGTCCCCCTGCCCCTCAAAGCTTCATGCAGTTATAGGGCTGGCTTCTAGAGTTTGAGATTACTTCATAATCTAGTGTTGGGATTATGGGTGTGAGTGCCATACCCAGCCTGTGGCAGATAGCCTGAATGCAACATGAAGGAGACAGATTTGCTCTCTGTTGGCCTGTGTTTCTGCTGCTCCTCCCTTTTGGTCTTGCTTTTTGCTACTTCCTGCCACTATGAGCAGCTGCCCTCTGCCATGTGCCACTCTACCTTGGAGCCAGCTGCGTATGGATCGACACCTCTGCAACTGTGAGCTAAATATACCTTTCCTTCCTTCATTTTGGGTTTTGGGTATTTTGTCCCAGCAACAAGAGAAAAGTAACTGAGACGAATTCTGAAGGGGGTAGGGGTAAAACTCTTACAGGAATTGAGGAATGTATGTATGTAGTTTACATTCAACTTATAGACCTCACTATATAGCTGTTCTTTAGTGAATGCTGTAAACATTTGAGTATAGATCTTACTTAGCAGCCCCATTAAGCCACAATGTAGTCATCTGCAAAATTGAGTTACAGTCCTATTCTGCAGGCAATGAAGCAAAATGATACACTTTTAATGACGCATTACTAGATGCTCATAAAGATGGGAATTATATAGGGATAATATTAAACCACAGACATTAAAGAATGTACAAAATTAAATCATTTACAAAGCTATTTTCATATTCATGAGTATAGACACAAGCTGGTAACAGCACAGCAGTGCTGATTAAAGAATGTGTATTTCTTCCAATAACTGGCTGCTCATTGATCTGTTTAGAGTGCAGCTTTGGCCTTTAACTCAGGGTTGGGTTTCAGGGTAAAAGAAAGAGATCTTTTTAGTCCCCAAGATCCTCCTCCTATGACACACACTCTGAGTCTTCAGTATCTATCTTCTCCTAATGCAGGCCATGGACACTTTTCCTACTGGTTTTGGTCTGGATATAAGGCCAGGAGAGCCACAGTCTCCATCCCCCACCACCCCAAACTGGGCCTGCAAGGGGCTTCCATTTAAAGCCTCTCATGTATTCATCTAAAGCAAAACGACCTCAGTGCATAATTCCAAATGTTGGCATTAGCTGGAAACGAGAAAGGCTTATGTAAACTCCATCAATTCAGCCCCTAATATGATCATAATATTCTATTTTTTGATTGTCTGTCATGTGGTGGCCCCTGAACTCAGGCTTCATTCATTCCCATTATTAACTGAGTATGTATTCTGCACCAGACACTTCTCTTACAGCCGTGTCTTACAGACCTGCCTTACAGTCTTGACATTCATGGAGTACAGACTTAACATACCTTCAGTCTTACAGACATGACATGAATAGCCCAGATAGTTCTAAGACCTCTAAGAGAGAGTTATTATCCTCATTTTGTCAATGAGGAAAGAGATTGGGTAGTTAAAGAACTGACTCAAGGATATTTACCTAAGGGGGTAGGAAGGACAGTATTTGAGTCCTCATCTGTCTCAGCCCAAGCTCTCTCTGCTGTACCACAGGCCTCTCTCAGCCCAGTCTCTATCTCTCTAGGGGCTTACAGTGACGGAAGAGGACAAAACCAGACCCTAGAGAAGCCCAAGAAAACTGGCTCAGGGACAGCTGGTGCCTCAGGCCACATTTCTTCTGAGTATACAAACCTGATTTCCTTTGAACCTACCCATGGTGGTGCCCTGCGAATAACCGACATAATAGATCTTTTCCTGATCTGTTTTCTGCAAAATAAAGTTTATCACTGCAGGAAGGTCAAACCTAGCCATCTCATCATAACTACAAAGGGAAAAGACAAAGTTATATGAAACATTATAATCAGGTACAAACAGAGCCACCCCCCACCCCAACACACACACGGTTTACAAATGAGTACTTGAGGGCCAGCCCTGTCAACTTGTTACAGTGCTCCTCACAACACTCAGGATGGAGCTATTTCAAAACTGGGACACTTGGGCATCTCTGGGGTCTCAGGCTGTCAGCCAACTGCTGTTTGCTGCAGATGTCATTGCCCGGGATCACCAGTGGGTGCTGAGTGCATGGTCTATCTCTTGCACTGTTTGCATGGGGCCATACAGATTCTTTTACAGGACAATATTAAGGATGCAACAGGACCCCTCCTCTGATGAAATGTATCAAGAACAGATGGATTGCCAGAGATAATGTAGGTAAAAACATTAAAAAACTTGCAAGGCCATGAAAGAGGTAAGTCAAATTGATAGTTTTCTTTCTTTTTAAAACTGCTACCTGGCCTCAGTTCTTTCTGGAGGCATTTGGACTAGTCATTACTCATAGAGAAGTTAGTCTCAGGCCAACCACCTTCAAGGGAATGGATTTGGTTCTGTCTCAATCACTACCTGACATCTCATTAGCCTTCAATGTGGGAAACCCAATATTCCTTACACATCCCACCAAAGAATCCCTAGCTAATTGCCAAAATTAGCTATATCATGTTAGCATACTGATAACACAGCCCAAGTAATTTATTCAAATACTTGAACCTCTAACTGTTTACCCAGTTCTCCCAAAGGTCTCCATGTCTACTTTGATCTCCAGATTTTCATATACCTGAAGGCCCAGAACTCATCTTGGTCTACAGAGAGGGTCTTGTGCTTCCGAGACCAGGTGTTTCCCCTGCTGTTCCCCAGCCACACATCAAAGCCAGCATCTGCCAGGATGAAGCCCAGGCTGTTGTTGGGAAGGTTGGAAATCCAGTTGCTGGCATCGCCAAGTAGACCATGCTGCAGAAGCACCACTGGCCTGGACCCTGTAGACATGAGGGAAGGTCAGCTACATGACACAGCCTTCGCCTTTCCTGTTAGGCTATAACCTGCAAGGACTTGCAAGTCAGGCGAGCCCAGGCTCTTGATTCACCTGCTTGCTAGCTGGATTGTGTTGACCAGTTCACAATTTTGTATATTAAATTCTTCATCATTAATGAAATTTGATTTTGTTAGGACTTTAAAAGAGCAGAGGACACAATGTAAAAGTAAAAGATCAGAGGAACCAGGTGGCACAATGCTTGACAAAGAATGAAAGCAATTCAGCTTCCATTGTTTTTGTGTAATTATTACTGGGGAACTTGTTTGGAACACTGGAAAGTGTTAGAAGTGACCCAGTAGAGAATATGCTTTACTGATTAAGAGTAGATAGGTAGGTAGGTAGATGTGGGGGGTGATAGAACGCTCCTGTTATATTTTCCCTTATTAGGGCAAGAAGTGCTGCAGCACCAATCCCCACTTGCCTCGACATCCTCCTGTGGTCCTGGACCTCCACTACCAATCCATAACTAGTCCCACCCAACTACTTCCACTATGCGGCTATTTAGACCCTGTTCACTTCCTCAATAAATGAGACTTGATCAGGAAACCTGTCTTGTCTCTGTCTCTTGTGTCTCTTGCCCTGTCTTGTTCATCCCCGTTCTTCCTCCAGATCATTACCCCACGTCTTGACTCGCGGGCCAAGTCAAGTGGCACCCAACGTGGGGCCTGGCACGGAGGATTTAACGAGAGAGTTGTTCGAGAGCCTGGGTATGAAGCAGATAGTGAAAGTAAATTCCGAGGCCAACGCAGTGCAAGTGCCTGCCGCGCCGCTCGAGCCATGGTGAGTGAACAGCCACCCCCTTCCCCCTTTCCGGCATGGGTCAAGCATTAAGCGAGCATGAGCTCTTTGTGGAAAGCCTCAGTAAGGCACTCAAGACATGAGGGATTAAGGTAAAGGAAAAGGAATTATTACAGTATTTTAAGTTTATTCATGAGGTTTGCCCATGGTTTCCGTTGGAGGGCACAATAGATTCTAAAAGATGGAAACAAGTAGGTGATGCATTACAAAATTATTATAGAGTTTTTGGTCCTGAAAAGGTCCCAATTACAGCATTTTCATACTGGGGCTTGATTGATGAGATTCTTATGCAGTGACATAGAGACCCTTTGGTCGGAGAAATGATTACCCACAGAGAAGCTGTCCTGCGTAACTCCAATAGGCCCACTCTGGCCCCTTCCCAGGCTGGTCTAGATGTCTCCTCTCTCCACAGTGAGGAGGCAAATGAAGTGTTAACTAAACCCCAAAATAACGAGCAGCTGCCACCTTCCCCTTCTGAGGTTTTGCCGCCTCCTCCACCTGAGGCTCCTCTCCTGACCCATTATAAATCTTTGTATCCCGATCTTACTACTTTACAAGAGGTCAATTGGGAAGACTTAGCCAAAGAGGCTTCCAAATACCGTCCTGACCCCGTTGCAGCACCAGTTGCTACAAAACCGCCTCCTGATAATAATGAACTGTCCACATTTGCTCCTCAATCTTCCGATGTGCTTTTGGACCTGGAAAATCGACTGTTTGAGAGGCTTATATTACATTTACAATCTTTGTAGGCTGATGAGACACCTGGCACCCCTAAGATGGCGCCTGGGCTCAGTAGGCTCCTGCCCAAAATGGCGCCTGAACATGATAAGCTTCTATCCAAAATGGCATTTCTGGTTTCAGAAATGATGGCTCCCAGCCAAAATGGGGCCGAGCCTCAGGCTGCTAGAGCCTATGCCCCTTTTGCTGTAAATGTATTGAAAGAACTAAAAACTGCAGTTGCTCAATATGGCCTTACTGCAGTTTATACCATCACTGTCCTCGATTCTATGACTCAGGGCTGGTCTACTCCAAAGGACTGGCTAGACCTAGCTAGAGCAACTCTTTGGGGGGAAATTACCTCTTATGGAAATCTGACTTTTTTGAGCAATGTGAAATTATGGCAAAAAACAATGCCGATAATGGCGATCCGTGGACTTTTGCCATGCTTACCGGCATAGGTGACTGTTCCACTAAGGAAGCTCAGATGCGCTATGACGCTGGTCTTTTTGCTCAAATTAATTTGGCTGCAACTAGAGCATGGAAAAAGCTCCCTGTAGAAGGGGAGACAACTTCCCCATTTGCAAAAATTCAACAAGGACCAGAAGAGCCCTTTTCAGATTTTGTGAATCACCTTTTACAGGCTGCTGAGCGCCTTTTTGGCAATGCCGATACAGCCTCCGACATTGTTAAACAATTTGCTTTTGAAAATGTCAACTCATCCTGCCAGGCCGTGATTAGACCTCACAGAAAAAAGACTGATTTGTCCGGTTACAAACGTTTATGTGCAGACATTGGACCTTCCTATCGTCAAGGCTTGGCAATGGCTGCAGCTCTACAGGGTTGTACAGTTGACCAACTCCTTCACCGCCAGAGGCAGAATAACAATTGCTTTATTTGTGGTCAGCCTGGTCATACAGCAAAAAATTGTAAAGGAGGAAATAACAAAACCCAAGCTCAAGTAAAAAGGCCCGGGTTATGCCCCAGATGTAAACGAGGTGAGCACTGGGCTAGAGAATGTAGATCTAAAAGAGACATTTATGGAAACCCTCTGCTCCCACAGCAGCCGGGAAACGGGACATGGGACCAGCCCCAGACCCCCACACCCAAGCAATTTCTTGGGGTGACAGGTTTCATGCCAGCAAAAAACAATCCATTTCAAACCTCGTCAGGGCAACCCCAGGAAGCGCAGGACTGGACCTCAGTTCCACCTCCGACACAATACTAACTCCTGACATGGGAACCCAATCCACTTCCACTGGAGTTTTTGGCCCCCCACCTCAGGGTATGTTTGGTCTTATCATAGGGTGTAGTAGTTCTACTTTTGAGGGACTTCATGTCTCCCCTGGAATTGTGGACAATGATTATAATGGTGAGATTAAGGTCATGGTCTCCTCACCCAACAATGTCACGCCCATCAAAGCAGGTCAACGTTTTGCTCAGTTGTTGTTGCTGCCACTGGTGTCTACCACCAACCAGTCAATCTCCACCCACAGGAGTAACAAGAGGTCTGGGTCCTCAGATGTTTATTGGGCACAATATGTTTCTAGTCAAAAGCCACTCATGACCTTATGGTTAAATGGCAAGTGTTTTTCAGGACTTATTGATACAGGTGCTGATGTCACAATTATTAGGAAAGAGGACTGGCCCACTAATTGGCTCTTGACTGCCACCCTAACACATTTGCAAAGCATTGGTCAACCACAAAGTCCTGAAATAAGTTCATAGATGTTGACCTGGAAAGATCAAGAAGGTAACCAAGGTAGCATACAGCCATATGTAATGGCAAATCTGCCACTTAATTTATGGGGCAGGGACCTTCTGTCACAATTGGGATTGATCATGGGCAGCCCCAGTACTATAGTTACAGCCCAGATGCTTAATAGTGGTTTCTCCCTGGGACAAGGTCTTGGAAGATTGGGCACAGGCATCAAAATTCCTATTGCTCCTGTCCCTAATTTAACCAGAGCAGGATTAGGCCATTTTCCATAGGGGTCATTGATTCTCCTGTGACTCATGCAGAAAAAATCACCTGGCTTTCTGATCAACCTGTGTGGGTCGATCAGTGGCCCCTTCCAACCTCAAAACTAATAGCGGTCCAACAGCTGGTGCAGGAACAGCTTGCCACTGGCCACATCATCCCCAGCAATTCTCCATGGAATACACCTATTTTTACCATAAAAAAGAAATCAGGTAAATGGCGCCTATTACAAGATCTTAGAGCCATTAATAAAACTATGGCTCCTATGGGGGCTCTTCAGCCAGGTCTCCCATCCCCAGTTGCTATACCATTACATTATTTTAAGATTATTGTAGATTTAAAAGACTGTTTCTTCACAATTCCCTTACATCCAGAAAGATCAAAAGCGCTTTGCCTTTAGCTTACCTGCTCTTAATTTTAAAGCACCCATGCAGAGATTTCAATGGTGCGTCTTACCACAAGGGATGGCAAATAGTCCTACTTTGTGCCAATCCTTTGTAGCCTCAGCCTTACAATCGGTCAGGGATCATTGGCCACACATGTACATTATTCATTATATGGACGATGTTCTGGTCTCAGGACTCAAAGCAGATGAAACCTTGCGATGCTACCAAGAACTCCAGACAGCCTTAGGAGAAAAAGGACTCCAAATTGCCCTGGATAAAATACAATTGACAGATCCTTATACTTTCCTAGGTTTCCAGATGAAAGGTTCCCAGGTCTTCTCTCAGAGACCCCAGTTGAGGCTTGATGATCTTAAAACTCTAAATGATTTTCAAAAACTGTTGGGGGATATCAATTGGCTTACCCCATACTTAAAAATAAGTAAATATGATTTAAAGCCTCTTTATGATATATTGCAAGGAGACTCTGATCCCACTTCCCCTCGAGAGATTACCCCAAAAGGCAGACAGGCTATTTCCCTGGTAGAACAGGCCATTTCTGACCAAACCAATTCTTTTATAGATTATGATAGACCCTTGCAATTTCTTATATGCAGTACAAAATATTCCCCAACTGCAGTTTTCTGGCAAACTGCACCTTTAATGTGGATACGCTTGCCTATTTCTCCAAAAAGGACTATTGAGCCATATTATCAGGCTGTCTCCGACCTTATTATTTTGGGCAGAAAGCAAGGAAGATGTTATTTTGGAAAGGAGCCAGATGTTATCATTCAACCATATACCAAAGAACAAATAGGTTGGCTGCTTCAGACCACCGAAGCCTGGCCTATTGCCTTGGCTTCTTTTACAGGACTTATTGATAATCATTACCCCTCAATAAGCTTATTGACTTCGCCAATTGTCATGCACTTGTTTTCCCAAAAGTTACCGTTTTCAAACCAATTCCTAAAGCCCTATTGGTATTTACTGATGGTTCATCTTCAGGT
>NW_004524622.1:13262837-13263630 GCF_000260255.1 Octodon degus
TGTCATGGCTGTTTTTAATGCCTTTCCAACTCAGCCCCTCAATATATATACCGACAGTGCCTATCTAGCACAATCCGTACCTCTCTTAGAAACAGTTGGTGCTATCTGTAGGACTTCTCCAGCTGCTAATCTGTTTAGACAACTGCAAACTCTAATCCACCTTCAAAAACATCCATTCTTCATGTGACATTTGAAAGCTCATACTAACCTGCCCGGACCCTTAGTAGAAGGGAACCAAAAAGCTGATTTGGCCACTCGAGCTCAGGTTTTCACCACCATCCTAAATGACATCCATGCTGATCTCTCTGGCGATAGCATCCTTGCTGCTCAACATAACCATCAGTTATATCACCTAAACGCACGAGCCCTTCGGCTTATGCACAAAATAACTCGTGATCAGGCCAGACAGATTGTTAAAAATTGTCCCTCTTTGTGCTGTAAATCTCCCTGTACCTCGTCTAGGTATAAACCCTAGGGGGTTGATACCTAATGCATTGTGGCAGATGGATGTTACTTACATAACAGAATTTGGTAAATTAAAATATGCCCATGTAGTTGTTGATACTTATATTGGATTTATTTATGCCTCCCTCCAAACAGGTGAGGCTACCAAGCATGTCATTGCTCACATGCTGACTGCCTTCTCAGTTTTGGGGTGCCCCCAGCAACTAAAAACTGATAACGGTCCAGGTTACACCAGTGTTGCTTTTGCTCAATTTTGTAAGACACTCAATATTCTTCACACTACAGGCATACCATATAACCCCCAAGGACAAGGTATTGTTGAACGAGT
>NW_004524622.1:13266220-13292811 GCF_000260255.1 Octodon degus
TCCACAACTAGTCCCACCCAACTACTTCCACTATACAGCTATTTAGACCCTGTTCACTTCCTCAATAAATGAGACTTGATCAGAAAGCCTGTCTTGTCTCTGTCTCTCGTGTCTCTTGCCCTGTCTTTTTCATCCCCGTTCCTCCTCCAGGTCATTACCCCACGTCTTGACTCGCGGGCCGAGTCAGGTAGATAAATAGATAGATGATAGATAGATGATAGATAGATAGATAGATAGACAGACAGACAGATCAATACGTCTGATCACATATGCACAAAACCATGTAAAGTGGTATAATCAATAAAGGTCCTTTATATTAAGAGGACCCACATACCAGATTGAAAGAAATTCCTTTCAGTAAAATAAAATTACAGCACAGTAAGTCCCCAACATACGAACACTGCACTGTGAGCCTTCACAGACAGAGCGCACATTCCATCGCAAGCACTCCTAGACGTGGGCGAATCGCGCCCAGGCTCCCACGTCAGGATGCCTGGAAGCAACAGCAGCATGGTGAGGAGGGGACCGCTAGGAAGTGCAAAGCAATGGCCATGGAAACCATAGTGAAAATAATGGAGAGACTGGACCGAGGTGCAGAGTTGGGAGGCGCCGCTCCTCCAGCTGCCCCTCCTCCCTCCTCCCAACAGTGACCCTTCTCCTCAGTTCACTCCTTGCAGTCCCCCATATACTGTTTTCTTTTTACTGTACTGTACCACCATTTTAAGGTGACCAGAAAAGTAAAAGTAGTTTATGTACAGTATTTTGTGTGGTTTTTTAATGCTTTACTCTGTATATTTGTGTCAAAGGTATATATATATAACCTTTTGTTGGTGTTACCAACAGTTCCAACTTACAAACACTCTCCTGGAATGGAACTTCTTCACGATCTGAGGACTAACTGTAATCACTCATAATATTCCCTTGAATACTCCACCACTGAAGTTAAGCTAGAGCTGCAGGAACAATATCAACCATGAGAGGGGAATATTCCACACTGACTGCTTTGAAAGCCTGACTCCTTTTATCATTAACTACTTGACAGTGATACTTAATAATGAGTGAACAGTACATTAACAGGATAGAAAAAAGCAGCTTGATTAATGAATAGGGCCTCCAGGAAACCCTTGCTCTTAGTAACTGCTGGGAAGAGCCATGCCTTACCGCCTCCCACTCAAGATTTGAAGTTTAGTGCAATGTTTTCTCTCCGTTTCCCCTCTATTCATTTGTTTATACAAAATTCATTCATTCTACAAATACAGCATTCAATAGCCCTATAATGTGCTCAGCACTTTTTTAGTCACTGTATATAACTCAAAACAAAGTAGCAGAGGTCCCTAGTCCTATTAAGTTTCCACTCTGGAAGGGGACAAATAGACAATAAGCTAACAGGCTTGACACCTATCATGTCAGGTTCTGCTAAGTGCTAAGGATACCAAAGCGGGATCAGGGTCACCAACGGACAGCAAGGCAGTGCTGTTTTGAGTAGAGTGGCCAGGGAAAGGGCCTGCATGAGCTGCGTCGGAGTCTGAGGAGAGTGCGCTGCAGGGAGAACTGCGAGTTCAAAGCTGCTGAGCCAGGAATATGCAGGGCAGTAGGAAGCATAGCTGTGCAGCTGGCATTTTAAAAAAGGTCGAATTAAAAAGCCGCGTAAGTACAAACTGAAATAATATCAAATCCTGAAGCTTCTTTACACCAAACGGCAATAGAATTTAGCCAGTACTTTTTGTTCCTTGTTAAGAACAAGAGGGGCTGAGGAAATAGCTTAGCAGTCTAAGAGCCAACTTGGCAAGCTCAAGGACCCAAGTTTGATCCCTGGTACTGCATGGCATGCCAGCCCTGGAGCCCCACGCGGTGCTAGCCACCAAAACCAGGTGTGGTGACACAGGCCTGTAACACCATAGCTCGGGAGGCTGAGAAAGGAAGATTACTATTAGTCTGAACTGCATAGTGAGACCTTGTATCAAATAAATTTAAAAAAACAATATGAGTCACATAACAAGCAGAGCTGGATTTTTTTTCTTTCTGTTTTTAGGATCCCAGAATTAATACAAAGCAGAAAGATTGAGGAATCATTGTTGGTCAGCAATCACTCAGATTAATGTAATAGGATGGTATAGAATCTATCTATCTATCTATCTATCTATCTATCTATCTATCTATCTATCTATCTATCTATCATTTACTTGGTGGAACTGGGGATTGAACTCAGGCCCTTGTGCTTGCCAGGAAAGTGCTTATTCCACTGAGCCATTTCCCCAGCCCTCAAAGCTGGATGTTGAGGGCAACATTTTGGCAAGCACTAGCACAGCCTTTCTGGGCCATTTACATAACTGTTACGCGTGGCAGTTTCTTTGAGTTATTGTGAAAATCAAAATGAGACTAATGAAAATAAAGCACTTAGCATTGTACTTAGCATACAGAAAGAACACAATCCGTACACATGAGAATGTAGTTGCTGCTATAGACAGGAGCTACAGTATTAAAAAGATTAGAGGCAAATAGAAATGGGATGTGGGCATACTTTAATTAGTAATGAAGATGAATATAATTTTGCTTTATCATTATTATTATTATTATTATTATTATTATTATTTTGTATTTACTGCAGGGTGGGTCTATAAGGTCTCACTACACAGATCAGACTCGTAGTGATTCTCCTATTTTCAGCTTCCTAAGTGCTGGGATTACAGGTATGCATCACCATGCCCAGTCTCAATAGCCATCTCAGCGCTCCCCAGGGACGGGGCCAACATGGCAGGCTAGGGATCAAACCTCCAATCCCTGAGTCTGCCTAAGCAGGCACTTTAATCTGCTGAGCTATCTGGCCATCCTTGTTGTTGTTGTGAAGATGAATTTTAAAGAAGCCAGTATTCACTGAGAATCTTACTGATAGGTTCCAGCCCAAGTACAAACTACTAAATTGTCATGGCCCTGATTCAACATGTGGGTTTGAATCCCCAAAACCACAACTTATCTTCCCAATGACCACTTCCTCCTTCTTCCCCACCCCAGTCCTGGATACCTTTCCTGTGCACACAGTGGAGACCTCAGTCAGCAACTCATGTGACACTGAACTTGCCCCTCACACTCTGCCCCTACCAGAAGTCCATGCAGTCTCAGCTTTCCATCATCTCAGGTCAGAGGATCCCCTGTGTCCCTGCCTTTGATCCTCTCTGTGTCATCAGAGTTAATAAGGGCTCTCTCACCCCTTTCTTATATTTCTGCTTCTCTGCTGTGCTGCCAATGAAAAGACCTAACACATATTAAGAAGGAAATTACAAAAATCATACAAACATGTATCAACAATTAAAAGTGGCACATAGAGCCTGGTTCCACAAGAGTCAGTGAGAAGTGAGGAACCTTCTTAAATATTTAAAGTACTGAGGATGGGGAATGCAGTGTGCTGCGATGAGGCCCAGAGGCTAAGCTGGCATTTGCGTTCTCCATGAGGAGATGCGGTGGGTGTATTTAAGGCATCATTCGTGAATATTCTAGAAGACTTGTACGTATGTATATGATAAGAAGTACAGTTCTGATGAAAAAGTTAAGTGGTAGAAGGGGTCAGGAGGTGGATTTTTCATGAAGTTATTATTTTTTTTGTAGTATTGTGGGTTGAACCCAGAAGCTCACAATGTCATATACATAGTCTAACACTGAATTACCTAGCCTTCTCCAACCAGGCGGTGGTTTTTTTTTTTTTTTTTTTTTTTTTTTTTTTTTAACGTATTTGGTGGTTGTTGCAGTGTTTCACTATGGAGCTCTGTTTCAGGACTCTGGCCGGCTCAGCTCACCCTGTGGGTGGGGCTGGTGCAGCATGTGGTGCTGGGGATGGAACTGTAGTCTCTGCACGTGCCTGAGCTTGCAGGGGCATGAGTCCACTGAGCTATCTTGCTAGCCCTTAGAATTTGTGTTTTGAAAAGCAAACTGAGGTGGAATAGGGTAGTGGTGATGGGGACCCTACCACATGGATAACTACATTCTTTGACCTAAGTAAGAAATCTCAGTCGGACTAAGAATCTAGGCTCTTTTCTACACATCGAAATAACATGCAAGACTGCTGTGTTGGGATGACCTTGGATAAATCATACCTTTCTTCTTCGGTTGTGCTAGGCCTCGAGGAATTCTGTTAACAGAAAGGATATACCCATCTTCAGTGGTAACTTCATACTCTTCACAGGGATAACCTTTATGCTGGATGATTTCACTCTATGGAAAAAGCACAATTTCTTTTGAGCTCTATATGATTGTATTCTTAGTAGTCCAAAAGTAAGAGTAGATGCTGTAAGAAATAGATTAGAAAGCCTTTGCTATTCCCCAACTAATTATATTATCTTAAAAAAAAAACAGTGCAGCTATTCTCCCCAGTCCTCACATTTTTTGTAATGGTTCTGGCAACTGAACCTCGGGTCTTGAACATGCTAGGTGAGCACTGGGCCACTGAGCTGTAGCCCAGCCTCTGACTTGTAGTTTTAATATGGAGACAAGGCTGGGACAGTGGTTCTGAAGTGTGGGTGAAAAGCACCAGCCCCATTTGCACACTCTGGAAAGGCACACTAGTGCATTCCGAACAGAGGTACTGATTAGGGCCTGAGGACTGGGCCCAGCAATGTGTTCCACAAGCCCCATGAAGATGTCGGATGGACTGTGACACTGGCTAAGTGCTGGACTGGAGCACTGACTGTGAAACCTGGGTGTGAGTTGGGCTCATGCGGGATGCCCACATGCAGAGGTTCTTGATGCTCTTGAGGTCAGAGATGAGGTGGTCCTAATGCAGCCAGCAGGATTCCCATTCAAGGACAGCTTCCTGGAGTCCTGGGCCTTGTCTTCCGTAAGACACTGTCAGCTCCAAAGTAGACTCAAGGACAGTGATTCTTCACATTTTTTAGGCTAAAACTCCCTCAGTGAATTTAAGGAGAACCGCAAAAAAGGATCTGTGTGTAGGTACATGAAACATATTTTCATATAATTTCATTCCTTGTTGGCTCTATAAGAGCCTCTGCTTAAATACCCCTGTATACAGAGTTGACACCTGTAGAAACCCTTTGAAAAACAGGAAGCTGCAAGCTCCTCAAAGCATCATCACTGTTCTTTTGTGTGTGTGTGTGTGTGTGTGTGTGTGTGTGTATTTAGTTAGTACAGGATCTACAGGGTCTCACTACAGAGATCAAACTTGTAGTAATCCTCCTGTTGTCAGCCTCCAAAGCACTGGGATTACAGGCACTGGGCTTTTTGGCATGCACCATCACACCCAATCTATCATCACTGTCTTCATCTGGAGAAGAAGGGAACTATTCCCATCACAGGATTCTGGGAAAAGGAAGAGAGCAGAAACCCAGGCTCTAAGCACCTGGTGTAGCATACAGTCATTAAGAAGAAAGCTCTCAAGTCTCACGACTACCACTATAATTAAAACCCAATCAGTCAACTCTCATGGAATTTAGCATTCGTTTTTGCATATGTGTGATCTGCGCTTGTGTCCGCTGTATACTCAGCTGTAAATAAATTCCAGTGGACACCAGAATTACTTGCAGGGCTCTGTAAAGCACCAACTGCTGAACTCCAATCTCAAATGTTCTGACATAGTCAGTAGCTCTGGTAGACACGAAGGCTATCTCTAACAAGTTGCCAAGCAAGCTGATTTGTTGACCCAGGGGCTATCCGCCAGGACTCACTGCTGTGGGCTCCTTGGAGGTGATCTGGTGACAAGATAGACATACCAAACTGGAGCACAGAGGGCCCCTCACCAATGTCACTGAGACGTTCTGTGGAATGGGCCCAGCGAGGGCTGGAGGGTGTGAATGAGGGAGGAGTGCAGGAACTCTGAGCAGGAGCACTAAGTAGGCGAGGCTTACAGAGGGAGGGGACGTCGAGCTGAGCCTCAAGGACAGAAGAGTTACCCAGGGCCCGGGCAGGAGGTGCTTAGGAGCCTGGGCATCCCAGAAAGAAAGATCTAGGGCTTCAGTGGACACTGTCTCAGGATGGTCAACAGACAGGATCGGAGGAGAGTTTATGCAGGGCAATAGCAATATATAAATGCATACGCAAAGAATATAGACCCACTATGTTCTAAAGGGTATGATATTGCTTATGAAGCTGCAAGTTTTTATAATCATGCATTGTAAAACTATGAATATTTAACTCTTAAATTCTGTTTCAGGCACTAAGGAGGTGTTTTTTTTTTTTTTTTTTTGAGCTGGGAATCCAATCTATGTGCCTGATTGCATTAGCCCAAGAGGTGCTTTAAACAACTGAGTTATCTGACAAAGCCCCCTTAAATTTTGTTTCAAATTGACACGTTGTAGTTGTATTTAATATTTACTTTCAAACTGGGTGTGGCAGCACACACCTATAATCCCAGCACTCTGAGACTAGCCTGCTCTACACAGTAAGAGCCTGACTCACTCCTTACCACCCCAGAAAGCCAAAAAGTTTAGCTTTCAATTCCACCATCCACCTTTGAAAAATCTAACTTAAGGGGGCTGGGGAGATAGCTCAGTTAAATAAGTGTTTGCCTGACAAACACAAGGTCCTGAGTTCAATTCCTGGTACCACCAAAAAAACAAATCTAACTTAAGGAAAAAGTCAGAAATATGTATTTAAACACATATTATTTGTAATTGTAAAATATTGTATAACCACATTTATTAAATAAATAGTTGCAGACACTCTACCCAGAACCCCTTCAGGGAAGCACTTGTACCATCTAATAGGGGTGGCATCAGCAGAGCACTGGGGAGCCCCGGGTGTGTGGAACCGCGGTCTCCAAGGCCAGGTGCAGTGACTATCTTGTTAGAATATAGCAGTATATAATGGTTACCTGAGCCGAACTCTGTGAACTCTGCAGCACTCTTTTACTGTTGTTGGCTTTTGTTTCATAAAAGAAGAAAATTTATTTGGGGTTGCGGGAAAGGAAAGGAAAGAGAGACGGGGAAAGGAGACATGGAGGACAGCGTGAAGGGCTCTTTTACTGCATGGCTCCCACGGGCTTTGCCGAGGCTGGTCTCAGAACTGGTCACGGCTAGCCTGGTTTCTTTACCCACCCCTGCTTCTTTTCTGGTTCTCTCTTGTGGGTGCTCTCTCTCTGCTCCCTCCTCCCTCTTTCCACTTTTTCTCTCCCAGTCCTTGACAGACAGGCAGGCAGACAGACAGACAGACAGACAGACAGACAGACAGGATGAGACCTTGCTCTATGGCTCAATCTAGTCGTAAGCCTCAGCCACCCCAGTCACCGGGACAATAGGCATGCACCACCTCACCTATCTGTGTCTCTGTAGCTTCTCCTTAATAAATAAAGCAGAAATATTCATAGATTTAAAAGAACAAGAGAGTACATATGAGAAAATTATTAGTGATTCGTTCTAAGTATTGGGTGTCTTATGGTCCTCTGAGTCTTTCTCAGATTTTCTTTTTTTTTTTTTTTTATTTAATGTATTTGATTGTTACAGGGTCTCACTATGCAGCTCGGACTCATAGAGATCCTCCTGTTTTCAGCCTCCCCAGCACTGGGATTACAGGCATGCACCACCACAGCAGGTCTCTGTGGCCGGCTCAGTGCACCTGGGGGCGGGGCCAGAGTAGCACGCAGTACCAGGGATCGAACCCCAGTCCGTGTGTTTGTCTAAACAGGCACTTAGCCTGCTGTGCAATCTCACTGGCCCCCACAGACTTTTCTATAATGGACACACATTACTATTGCAATAATAATAAACTCAGTGTAAGAGTCACCTAACCCTACTCTACCTTCCACCCCAGCACATGGCAAGCCCTGAGCTGCCCCAGCTGTCTCACAGGCTGATCCCTCGAGCACCGCTGTCTCCCCGAATGGAGTTTGTCCCTCAGCGTTCAGGATGAGACGGGGTCTTCAAAGTCCTTTCCCAAGCTTCCCAGATCAGTTCCTCCTGTGCATGCTCTCTTTCATCTTATTACTACCACAATTAGTATCTGAGTATTGGTCTTTCCTGTTGGGTTGTGAGCTCCATTAAGTCCAGGATTTTGATATTGTCATGTCTTTCTGTGGCTTCAGGGCACTGTATCAGGGATCTACTATGTGCTCAATAAACACCTGTGAAAATATACATGAATGAAAATAGCTGCATACTATGGCATAGACTATGTAATCTACATGTATCGGTACAGAACCAAACATTTTCCGACTCTCACTCATAAGCATATGAATTTTCTAGTTCCCTTGCCTGCTCAGTGGCGGAGCCCAATTGAGTGGTTTGTTGTTGTTTTAGTTCATTGAGATAGAGTCTCCCTAAATCTCCCACGTAAGCCTTGAACTTGTGATCCTCCTGCATCAGCATCCAGCCAAGCAGCTGGAATTACAGGCACTGGCCATTCTATCCAGCTTTCAATACCCTTTAGTCTTGAGAAACCTGTCCCGAAACCTCAAAGTGTGTAGGTGTCTAGTTTCTTCATGGGTGGGGCTGGGGCTGTTGTCTGTACAGTTAAAGAGACTCCTTCCACTCGAGAATCTGGGGACTGTGGCCAGGACATTCTCAGGGCCAGAAAGACGATTCAAGGCTCTGTACCAATGTGGTAACTCTTCTGAATTCGCCATCAGTTAGTAATTTGAATGGACAGAGGAAACCTGATATTTGCAAAACTTCAGAATATTTCTATGGCTGGCTATACAAGAAGGCTTCTATAAAAATGCCTTACGCTTGAAGAAATTTGACTGGGTACATAGCTCAGTGCTAGAACACTTTGCCTGCTACACAATAGGTCCTGGCTTCTCTCCATTGTACCATAAACAGACAAACAAAACTTGCACGAATCTAGGATATTTTTCCTCCTCCTGGGAGGCCTTAGACAGGTCCGAGGAGCACGGCCTTCACACACAGCTGTCTTTCTCGTCACACCTGTCCTTCTCACCTGGGAGGGTTTGGTGTGCAGTAATTATAATTATTGGCTTTGCACTTAGGCAAGCTTGAATTTAAATTGTAGCTCCACCGTGTACCAGTGTGAGGCCTTGTTGAACTTGCTTAACTTCTTTAATCCAAGGTATTTGGTTTGAAAAATGTAGACAGTCATATCTTCTGCACAGGGCAGACAAGATGAAGTGAAATAGTATCTGTGCAGATTTTATCATAATATCTGCTAGGAGATAAGTGTTTCTCTCCATGGCCTTTATCAGAAGCCAATTTAAAATTGGAAACAAAATGCTACCACCCATCAAGAAAACCTGGGAAAAACCGAAAGAGATGTGCCACCACCCATATGTTTTACTCACAGGAGGTCTTCAGTGCTCCGTGTCCTCACATTGGGCAGGTTAGAACAGCCCCAGATAACACTAATAGTAGGTACCCGGACAGTGAGCAGGCAGGGTTGGCACTTTCACAATATAGGAGAAAGTAGGGAAGACTGAAATACAGACAACATGGAAAGATCTTACACTGGCCCCAAATCTGCCCATCATTTCTTTACTCCTAGGACGAACCTAAGAGTTCAAGGAACAATTACAGTTTGTCTAAAACTCAAATGATTAATTTAGTCACCCAAATGTACTTAATTTGTTTGAAGAGCCCCAAGGTCTACTGACCCCAGCTCAGCATTCTTTCAGTTCCATGTGCAGCTTCATTACTGTACTCTTCTAGCATGAATCACCACCACAGATCAATGCAATGCACAGTGCGGACACAACAGAGATGCGGGCGTTAACATGCAAAGCACTACATATCCCCATACTGTTCTGAGAACTCCAACTTACAATATTCATGAATGCTTCAGGGTCCACAGCTTTAGTCGGCAAATGTCCTGAATTCACATTTCTTTGAAGCAAATACGCCACGAGGATCAGAAGCCATATCTCAACTCTGTGGGAGACAATCCAGGCCATTGACAAGATTTCTGACATGGTCCAACATCTGCATTTGTTTCCCCCTGACACTATAATAACTACATCTAAAGCCAAAAGAAGAATCTGTAGGTTTAAAACTGGGTTCTATACTTTCTGGCTTCAACTTCTTCCCTCAGGTCTAAAGCCTGTTGAGCAAGCTCAATAGACAGGAATGGAAGAACCGAGCAAGCTCTAAACATTGCCTAAGATGTCTCAGTGCCATCTGACTCCGCCTGCTTCTCCGTCACAGTAACAAAATTATAATCACCAACCCCTCAATTCTCAGTGTGTAAAACTTTCTTTGATGCAACCCGGAGATTGACACATAGGAGACAGCCCCTGAACCCCTGCTCTCCATCACCAGTTATGAGGGCCACGGGCAGCATCTCCCCCATCTCTTCCTAGTTTTCATATTTCTGTAATAAGTAGAAAAAATATAAAGTCTGCAGAAACAGGGTGAGTTTTTGTAGCCACATTCTGTAGTTCAGTGATCAGGGCAGTTGGGTTAAAGAATAAAGGTAGTCAAAATTGCTTTTATTGGAAATTCCCCAAATTTTAAGGATATTTTCTATTTCCCAGATGGTTTTGTGATGGTTTTGATTGTTTAATCCATTTGATCTAGTTCAATTAAATGGATATATAAACATTTTTATTTTGCTTTGTAAGCACTAACTTCTAGAAGATTGACATCTCGTAATTAAATCATCTGAGATATCTAAAATAATGAGTTTCGGCCTATTTAGTTTCATAAAATAAATGTCCCAGTTCAGTTGCGTGTGAGTTAATATGAGCAATTACTTGGCCTATTAATAAGTAAGCAGCCTGGGCAGGAAGATTCATTTGTCATTTTGAGTAAAAGAAAAATGTATGGGAAGTTAATAAAAAATATACTAGTTGAAGAATTTTTTACTTTTACAACATCTGGGTGTAGCTGAACTGTGGCATCCATGCCGCGCTGTACTCCAGGGGAGTGTGTGAATGCAGGCGTAGAAGCTGGAACCAGAAAGGCAAGTGCGGGAGAGGTGTCTGCCCGGATGACTCAGCCCTGTGCACGCTGGGCTGGCCGGGTAGGCATGGAGGAGAGGCCGCCCTGGGACCCTTATCTAGACCAGCCTGGGGCTGGACCTGCCTACCCCTGTTGACTGTGTGCTCAAGAGAGGTGATTGGGCCTAATTAAAAAGCAGAGGGAATGCCTGTCTAGCTTCAGCACCACAGAGCTTAGTGACGTTGTGCAACAGCGAAGTCTGGGAAGAGCTGTGCCTTGCACTGTTAACGTTTTAGGCTTTCAAAATGCTATAGAAGAAGAGATCTCCTTGGGCTTTTATTTTTAGAAATGCACAGATGCCTTAAATGAATTGCTCGATATTGCTGGGCTAGATTTTGGCCAAGTGAGAAGTAAACTTCAGATGTTTAAATTCACTGTTTAATATTATGACCACATGAAATATCATTTCAGTGTGTCTACTACTTAAGGATGAAATGTCATATAGTACAAAAAATCAAGCATATTGCTCTCTGTATATTGTTTCTTAAAGAAGTGTGTGTGTGTGTGTGTGTGTGTGTGTGTGTCTGTGTGTGTGTGTCCTGGAGACTGAATTTAGGACCTTTGCACTGAGCTGCACCACAAATCTTTTTTTTTTTTTTTTTTAATTTTGAGATAGAGTCTTGCACTTTGCCCAGGCTGGGCTTAAGCTTGAGGTCCTCCTGCCTCAGCCTCCCAGTGAGCGGGCTTGCAGGTAGTACCACCACAGCCAGCTTCTTCTGGATTTAGTCTTAGAATAATCCCCAATGATATCATAAATTTGGCAGATACAGTGCACCCATAGTTGCTCAAATATCATCAGTTTCTATGTTGGTTGGATACACTTGTGAGTGCTACGGAGACTTATTAATGGATGAGTTGGTGGCATGAGACAGAGTAGCTCAGAAAAAAAATCTTGATTTCAAAATGAAACTGCAAATTCCCATGCAAATTCCTCTCATTTCTGCTTGAAGATTAGAGGGCTCTCACAACGGAGCTCCTTTGCCCCCAGCATGGAAATTAATTTTACTGAAATAATTTTTTCAGATTTAAAATGACAAACTTCACCAGGTGTGGTGGCTCAAGTCTGAAATCCCAGCAACAGCGAGGCTGAGGCAAGGGGATTGCCAAGAGTTTGAGATCCTGGGTTGCACAGCAAGTTCAAGGGCAGCTGAACTACATAGAAAGACCCTGTCTCAAATAATAATAATAATAATAATAATAATAAAACCACAAACTCAAGGCATGCTACAGAACTAATCCGAGGGTCAAAGTTAACGCTCTTGTAATTGCTGTTGATCAAATAACCAGCGAGTCAAACTCATACCCCACCTCTTCTGCTAACAGGAGCTATCTTGGAGAAGCCTCTGAGGTCCCGAGGCCATGGGTGTGGTTGGTCAGACAGGCCTGCCCGTGCACGGCTCTCCTGAATGTAATGCGTATTGAGCTCCATTAGCTAACACGCGATAGCTTCTCAGATACTGCACTCCAGTGCTAAAACCCGGTCTGTCAAAAGGAGCAGATAATCTTATCTCTGGCTCCCAGCTTTGGCCTGGGAGTTGTGCCCTACGGTTTCCAGTCTTCTTTCTCAAAATCTAGCAACAAAATCTTAAACATCATCCCGTGTAAGCAGTAATTAAGAAGATAGGCTGTGGAGTTAGATGAAAATCTCCATGACTTGTTATGTAGGCGGCTTTGGAATTTTTTCCTCTTTCTGAAACTCCACATCCTTGTGGAATGGGAATAGCGATGATCTCTCCCCCTTGCATAGGGCGGCTGTGAAACTTAAAGGAAACAATCCATCGTGAGAGAGCTGGGCTGGAGGCAGCAGCAAGGGCTGAGCTACTCGTAAACCCTTGACAAGGCAGTAGTCCACTCTACCACGGAGTTTAGCGAGGGACACACCGGAGCACGGAGGGGGATGGCAGCGCCCACCTAGCCAGCCACATCCGCCAAGGCAAGGGGATCAATGTGGTGACAAAGGTCGCAACCCAATCCTGTGCAAGTGAAAGGGAATGAGGCGTAGGAGGGGGAAGGGAAGAAGCAGAGAGGTAGAGGGCAGAAAAGTAGCTGCGATGTGTCGCGCGCATGTGTCGATGATCTACAATGAATGTCATTGTCGTGTACTGCGCATGTCTACTAATTAACTACCAAGAAAAGAAATACAGTGCCCGGTGCAGAACCGGCTCATCACAGCCCAGCAAGCTGGCGTCGCTCCGTTGTGAAAGTCACGCTGCTGGGCAGCTGCTGCCGCGCCAGGCACTCCAGCTGCCGGCCCCAAAGCGGGCATGAGGAAGCAGGGCAGCTCCCGTCACTCCTGCAGCGAGGGAGTGTCTGGCGTGGAAGCCGGCCGCGCACACTCCAGACATTAATTCAAGCGTGGATTCTGGGCTCTGGCCTTTATAGGGCCGGTGAGCTTTAGGCCGCTCAATATCACAGAGCCTTAGACAGGCTTCCATAAGATGCTATGAAAATCAATGCAAACGCTATACTCCGTGCAACCTATGAGCTATCGAAAGAATTGTAATCTCTTTCTCCCCTCCTTTTTCTTTTTAAATGAATATATGGCATGCTCACAAATTTGGAGCCAAATTTTCACAGTTTTTTTTTTTTTTTTCTGAACTAGGATTAATAAAACTAGTTTTTTTGTTTTTTTTTTGAGACAGAGTCTCGCTATGTAGTTGACGCTGGACTTGAACTCGCAGTGATTCTCCTGCCTTAGCCTTGGAGTATTGTAATTACATAAAATCACATTTTGAAGCTAAAAATCATAGACTTAAGAAGCAATTTGCTTCAGGCTTTTCATTTTAATTTCTCTATTACAATTTTTAGGATGATTGTATAACTTAGTAGAGAATTATAGAGTGGATATTTGTGGTGAATTTTCAGACATGATTTGCATAGATTAACATGTTCCCCCTCCTTTTCTTGCTGGCATTAATTCCCACAGCTTGTTGTGGATCCTTCAAGGCATTTTTTGTGTTCACAGATGCACATAATTGCATAACATGGGCAAACATACAACTCCAGTTATAGAAATAGATGATGAAATAGGTGTATACTTACACATTTATATACAGTTCTAACACTTTTTTACATTACCTACAGATTTGATTTACATCTGACCCTGAAGTTTCATTTACAAGAAAAAAAAATAATAAATAAAGTTGATCCTCAAGGTTGTCTCTCTAGAGTTCATTAAAGTTGAACCAATCTCATTCCAGAGGGGTCTCTTGGCCTTGAAATCCTGACCTTTACTCAGTCCATTTCTTAGATCAGCCCTGGGTACTTATTTCCCAGGGCAGTGACTCTCCAAATGTGTTCCCTGGATGAATGGTGTCCACTGAAATGGAAGTGGGGACAGACGAGAATTCAAGGATAACGGCGTGAAGCCTTGTTCCTGTGTTTACCCCTGTGACTTTCAGTGCCAGGCCTCACTGGTAAGCCTCTGACCCACTCTTGGTTGATTTTTGTGTACAGTAAAAAAGCAGGGTCTCATTTCATTCTTTTGCATGTAGATATCAGCTTTACCAGTACCATTTACTGAAGAAGCCATGCTAGCCAGAGAGATAGTTCAGTAGAATAAGTGTTTGCCTGGCAAGCACAAGATCCTGAGTTCAATCCCTGGTACCACCAAAAAAAGCCTGTGCTTTCCTCACTGTGGGTGTTTGCCACCTTTGCCACATTGGCTGACTGTACAGTAGGTAGATTCCAAGAGACTTTATTCTGTCCCACTGGTCTGGGTGAGCTGTTTGAATTTTTCTCCGTGCATAGTCTATCTTGATGTAGGTGCTGGGGAGCCTCTTCCGGCTTTGTTCCTTCCGATCTCAGGACTGCTCAGGCGTGTCAAAGCCTTGCAGCACCTTGTCAATTTAGAGTTATTTTTTCTTTTTGTTGTAGCTTATGTCATTGACATTTCTACAGTGACTACATAGAATTTTCTGCAGGCCACCTTAAGCTGTGTGGACATTTCAACATTAATTTTTACGATCCATGAACATGGAACATTTTTCTATTGTGTGTGCGTGTCTGCAGTTTCTTTTATTGGTGTTTCATAATTTTGGATGAAACCTCAGAAGCCGCCAGCTCCTGGCTGGTTGCAACACCCACCGCCTGTGCTCTGTGGCTCAGCTATAAAGCAGCAGCTATCTCCTCATCTGCCGTCCACTGCTGAGGTCCACCCCATCCGGATAGATCTCGCAGCAGCGGGTCCACGCCCACAAAGGCCTTGTGAACTCCCTCTCCAGAGCCTCAGGCCAGTGGGATGGATATAGACGCCCCATCTGGGCTCAGGCGGCGCCCTCATCCCCTCCAGGCTGGTGCTTACTGGACCTGTGCTGCAGGAAGGACCCTCGCCCTTGTGTTTAGGCCTCCAAGTGTCTGAGGAATCTAATACTTCCTATAATACAAAAATTATGAAAATCCTTCCATTTCAACATTTTTACTATATTTCATTTTGTTGAATAACCACATAAGGCTTCCTTTTCTGCCTTTATCAAGATACAGTATAGTGATGTGGTATTGAGAACGTGGCTCCATCTTAGAGTGCTTGGCTAGCTTTCACAAGGGGTCTGGCTCTCTCTCTCTCTCTCTCTCTCTCTCTCTCTCTCTCTCTCTCTCCTTTCCCCATCCCTAACTCTATCTCCATCCATCCCCATCCATCCCTAACCCTATCCCTATCCATCCCTAACCGTATCCCTATCCATCCCCATCCATCCCTAACCCTATCCTTACCCATCCCCATCCCTAACCCTATCCCTATCCATCCCTATCCCTAACTCTATCCCTATTCCTATCCAACCCTATCCCTATCCCCAACCCTATCCATCCTTATCCCTAACCCTATCCCTATCCCTATCCCTACCCCTATCCCTATCCCTACCCCTATCCCTATCCATCCCCATCCTTAACCCTATCCCTATCCATCCCTATCCCTAACTCTATCCCTATCCCTATCCCTATCCACCCTTATCTCTATCCCCAACCCTATCCATCCTTATCCCTAACCCTATCCCTATCCCTATCCCTACCCCTATCCCTATCCCTATCCATCCCCGTCCCTATCCATGTCTCTATCTCTATCTCCAGGAGATTATATGTTAACAAGTAAGCAGCCCGTACATACACACCCTGAGCGCCTATGAGTGTTCTCACAGGACGCAGCTCTAGATGTGGGCTACGTGAGGGCAAGGTGTGCGCAGTGAACATATCGGCAGCTATTTGTGAGCTCCCCTCTGTAAGAGAGAACCGACGTGACTTTCCATAGCAGGGCGTGAACGGGGACGCTGCTCCATGCTTCCTTCACCAATTCTACATTTCAACAATCTTTTTTAATTTTGCCAGTCTGGCGGGAGTTGTTGAATTTTCCTGAGTAATAAGGAGTCTTTGAATTTTAAATGTATTTTAGCTATTTAATTTTGGTTTATGAATTATCCTTTTTATTATTAGCCTATCTCCTAGGTTTTAAAATAAAATGTAGTGATTTGCTTGGGCTTTGTCTTGCCGGGAGACTGACCTCCAGACTGTACGTGTGTTAACGTATTTTCTTTCCTATGTGGTTTGTGGTGAGCTTTAGTCATTGTTTCATCACAGAAGTTTTCAAATCTTACGGAATTAAAGCTTAAGTGTTCTTTTCAGGGTCCAGGCTTTCTGTTTTGCTTAGGCAGGTCTTCCTTCCTCACGGTTAAAAATTAGCTTTTTTCTACTTTCAACTTTCTAATAATGTTTCCATTGGAATCCAGACCATTTGAAATTTATTTTTCAGTATGGGATCGTAATGCATCTGAGTTAGTTATTTAATTTGACTAGAATCCTTTATTATGCTTTTTAAAATTCCATTTGGAGTACATTTCACTTTTATTCCTCATCTGATATTACAAAAATCTAGAGTCTTAGAGAGAGATGATTTTCTTAGAGCAATGGTTCTCAGGAGTGGTCACCTTCCCGGCGCCAAGTGGAGAAAGCCTTAGATGACCTACTGGGGAGTGCTGGCGGCATCTAGTGGCAGGAGCTAGCACTGCATCTACGCATCCTGAAACACCCAGAGCAGGGCCCTCCTGAGCCAGTACTCTGTGTGGCCCCAGAGGTGGGCCCTGGAGAGGCGCTGCAGCCGCCACTGTATATGAGTATAGATCCGAGGAGACAGCAGCTCTTCACTATGTGTATTTTTTCCTGCGTTTAAAATTACTGATTTTTGGTATCTGCTGGTAAATCTCCTAAACGCTGTTTGCACGTGAACTTGCCATCAGGACTCAGCAGTTGTTTACTTTCCATGTGAGAAAAACGTGCCTTTTGTCATGGTCCATCTCAGGAGCATTGGGCGTTCATTTCTGTGAGATGGCTCCCAACTCTCCATGACAATGGAATTTTCTTTCTTTCTCTTTCTTTCTTTCTTTCTTTCTTTCTTTCTTTCTTTCTTTCTTTCTTTCTTTCTTTCTTTCTTTCTTTCTCTCTGTACCCGGGATTGAACTCTGGACTTTGCACTTGCCAAGCAAGCGCTTATTCTTCTGAGCTATCTCCCTGGGCCCTGACAATATAATGTTTTATTCACATTGCTCTCAGAAAGACAGTGATCTCGGTTACAAATACATGTACTCATTGTGTGTTTTGGAACTGGCTTTTACTCTGCTGGGGGAGGGTAATGTTTCCAAAGGCGACTTTATCTCTCAGTTCAAAAAATCAGATTCACAGTCATCAGAATCACCTAATTAAGGGCCAGCAAGATAGCTCAGCGGACTAAGTGCCTGCTTAAGCAACCTCAGGGACTGGGGTTCGATCCCCAGCGCCACATGCCGTGCTGATTCCGCCCCCGGGCACTCTGAGCTGGCCACTGAGACCCGGAGAGGTGGTGTGCACCTGTAATCCCAGCATTGGGCAGGCTGAAAACAGGAGGATCACTATGGGTCCGAGCTGCGTAGTGAGACCCTCCACAAAATACATTAAAAAAAAATCCTAATTGGTGGCAATGATTTCAGGTCACACCTGAAAGCTTCTGAGGCAGTCTCTAGGTTTGGGGCCACATAGCTTCTATTTAGTGAAGTGAATCAAATGATTCTGGAGATGCCTGGGGTTGGGGCTGCTCCTGTGACACACTCAGGCAGACTGAAGGGGCCTCTGTTCCCATTTCTGGGACCTGGGAGGCAAATTCTATCTTTTCTCCATCCACAGACAGGAATTTGGTTCAAGAAAGTGAAATAGTTGTGGGGAGAGGTTCGAGGATTTTTCTGCATTCAGTAGCATTAAAAACGTAGTTATGTGACCATTCACTGTCTCCATGATCTTTTTGAGATTTAAAAATTTGTAATAAGAAACTACAAGGGTTTAAAGGGCACATAAAGGTCATTAATTTTTGAGATCGATAATGACAGTTTATGTTGGTTGGTTCTTTCACCTCCCAGTGGATTTAAATACTCATTAAGCATCTATAAAACAAGCTTGCCTTTAATAAGTACATCTTAGCAAGGCCTGAGTGAGACGTAGGCACAGATTTGGTCTTCAGACTGCTTACCAGAAAAGGCTGTATGTCATCTAATCCCCTAGCCATGAAGGCATGGCACATCACATGTAATTACACATGGATATATTTATTATATATCAAATTGCAAAGTTTATTATCTTCCACAAGAACCTTAAACTTCTGATATCTTATATAATTGGAAAGAATTGAGGTGGTTCATAACTTTTGTTTAACTCAATTGTAATTTCAACCCCTTTTTGTGCAGAATTTTTTTTTTGTATTTAGTACAGAGTCTACAAGGTCTACAGATTGAACTCGTAGATCAGACTCATAATCATCCTCCTGTTTACAGCCTCCCAAGAGCTGGGATTTCAGGCATGCACCACCATGCCCAGTCTTAATCGCCATCTCAGGGCACCCCAGGACAGGGGTTGGCAAGGCAGGCTGGGGGATCAAACCCCTAGCCCCTGTGTCTGCCTAAGCAGGCACTTTAATCTGCTGAGCTATCTGGCTGACCCTGTGCAGATTTTGTCCTATCACATAGTCAGATAAAATGGAATGTTAAGCTGTAAGCTGTGATTGTCATCAGAGTATTATCATTTGCATTTTATATGATAAATTTATACTAGACATTTATACTGGATTTATTTTATATATGTTGCAACCTCAGTAATATTTTTGCTTTAGAAGATATTTTGCTTCTAAAATGTTTCAAAATTACTGGGGGGTGGTTTCTATAATCCCTCTCCCTATACCTATTTATTTGGTAATCTTTGCAATTTTGGAAATTTTGCTGCACACAATAGAGAAATGGTTGAGGATTAGTTTAGCCTTGCAGTATTTGGAGGAGAGTCGAGATTGGATGGCTTGTGAAATTTAGAGTTTCTTACCACTCTGAGAGCAGCACGAAGCATGAGGAATCTCTACAAAGAGGCCTAAGAGTGGAGGGCTGTCCCAATCTACCAGGCTGGTGCGGTGCAGAAGTGTGTGGTTGTTAACTCTACTTTCATTCTGTCCTGCGGTTGGGGTGAGTACTGGGGACTGATCCAAAGTCCTTTGTCTTGAGTTGTGTTACCTTCCTTCCATTTAATTTTATCGTAGACAGTGTACCGCTGAATTGTCCAGGCTGGGCTTGAATTTTGAAGCCTCTTGCCTCAGCAAAGTGCTGGGAGTATAGGGCGCACTAGTGCAGGCAGTTGATTCCACCCTGATTTTGAAAGGGATAATTTTATTTTGCTATTTGATTGTAACATGCTGGGTCTGGTAAAGATGTGGTAGAACAGCTCCGATATTTTACAGATGAGAGAGCTGAAGCCCAGAAAAGGGAAACAACTGGTCCCAGTGTTGAAGATCAACATCAGCACAGTGAGGCCCAGGTGAGTAAGGGACAGCAGTGAGTGAACGAAATGGAGAGGAAGGCGAGTAGAAAGAGGCACTTGCTGTGACTGCCCTAGGATTCAGGGGCACCCCAGTGGTGCCCACTTTCTCACAATGAAAGGATTAGGTGGTAGTGTGTCTGTTTTGCCTCTTCTTTCTGTGTGCTGTGACATTTGGATAGAGTCTCTGGGATTTTTACTTGTTTCCTTCATCCTGTCACGAACATCGACATTTGTCACTTCCAGGATCCTCTCCCCAAAGGTTCCTGCCCTGGGTTTATTTCATTGTCTGCAATATGCCTGGCAGATCTTTCTAACAGTAAAATCGCAGTCTGTTATTAATTATACTAATCCACACCAGACAGAATAAATCAGAACAAACCATGAAAAAGAAAAAAAACATCATAAACAATTATAAAAAATAATGTTCTTAAAGACATAGAAGTTGTTTCCCCACCTTCTCTATACTGCTCTTTCAGACCTGTAATCTATCTAATAAGTGATGAAAAATTGGAGAATATGTGTTTCTTAATTTTTGTAAATGTATTTGGTACAGGGTCTCATTACACAGCTCAGATTCATAGTGATCCTCCTGTTTTCAGCCTGCCTAGTGCTAGGATTACAGGCGTGTACCACCACAACTGGACTCAGTGGCTGGCTCAGTGTATCTGGGGGCGGGGCCAGCACAGCGTGTAGTGCCTGGGATCAAACCCTGATCCCTGTGCTTGCCAAAGCAGGTGCTTAGTCCGCAAAGCAGGTGCTTAGTCCACTGTGCTAACTTGCCAGCCCCACACTGGATTTCCTGAAAATGTATTCTCCAGGGCCAGTAAAGAGGTAAGCACAGAGATAGGTAAGGGTAAACACAGGGACAGGAATATTTCTGATTTAGGAATCTGGAAATAATAATTGAATCCTAAAGCTACCAGTTCACCTAGCAGGGAGACCTCCCTAGAAAAGCAATACAGAAGAAGGGAACGCTGTAGACCTAGGTTCAAATCTTGGTCCTATCTCTCACCAGCCAGGAGCCCTGGGACAATTTTCTGATTCTCAGTGTGTTTACTCACACATTAATCATAATGATGTTGATAATAATAACTATCATCATCTTTTTCATAGCACTGTTGCAAGCCAAGATAAAGTATGTGTATGAGGTGCTCAGCATGGTCCCTGACACAGAGAAGCTAGTTAATATGTTGTTCCCATTTAACTATTTTTAGAATAATTATCACTTTGTGGGTTTGAGGTGGAAAAGCTTAAAAATAAAGCTAATTATTTAGAAATCCATGCAGTAGAAATTGAAGAGGATGGAAAAGGTAATTTCTGCAATAGACTGTGTGTCAGAGTAGTTAGCTTGCTGCCGGTTCCGAGAGTGCTTGGCCGCGCTGGTTACTGTGGGCTTTGCTACGGCAACACTTGGCAAGCGAGGAACTTGGAGTTTCTCCGTGCCCCGTGCCCCCAAGGCAGCCTGCACACAGCCATCACCTGTACTGATCGATCTAATGTCAACGGTGTGTTTTCAGGCTAGACAAGGACTTTGGAGAGACCTTCTATATTTTTGTCATACGGAGGGTTCTCCGTCCACCAAGCCCCTCTGAAACCTGAGAACTTCCCTGACAATAAAAGTATTTTCTTGCTTATCCTACGAATATGAAATGAAAAGATTTCTCTCTCTTCTCTAAAAGGTTACCGCTTATTTTCCTCTTTGTTATACACTCCAATTGGTAATTTCTTCCCTTTTAAAATACGCATTGTTTCTATGTAGTTTTAGAACTTTCTCTTAGGAAATTTGGCACTATGCATAAAAATTTAAATTTTCTTCTTTGAAAATTTATTTTCAGAGCTATATAAGGTGAGCAAAAATATTTAAAGGAAAAATAGTGAAAAATTGAACACAGCAGAAATATTCATGTGAGTGAAATGGTTACGTAAATTTTGGTTTACCCTTAAAATTCTATTCAGTCACTATAAAATTATTGTAGCGCTATATTATAAGAAATGTAAAAGTGTTGATCATATCTTTTAGCAGGGAATATGAAGATTACTAAACAGTAGTTATTGAATAGTTTTGAAGTTATACACAAACATGCCTAGAAATGAAACCAGAAAAAAAATCTATCAACTATTAACCAAGTGAGTTTCCCTAAGGTTAAAGATTTTATTCATTCATTCATTCACTCATTCATTCATTCATTTTGTGTGTTTGTGCCAGCATCTATTTTCTAAAATGTTTATACTAAATTATTTTCAATTAGCTAAAAATATAAGTAATTTTTTTCGCAATTTGGGAAAATATTATCAAACTTAATTTACTGTAAGACAGTGACAGTACAAGTCAGGAACTGCTGAAGCTGCTGGTGTGACCTACCTCAGTGCAGGGTCCATTTGCGGAGGCAGGAAAGATCCGGAGTGATGTGTCCTCAGGTCGCATGCTACAGTAAAAAGGAAGGGAGGTAGGCGAGGAACCAGGACACTGAGTCTGCAGAGCTTCCCTTTAATCAGCCATCACCTTAGCAACCAGCTTCACTGCCTCAAGCTAAAATTCTGGTGGAGTGGCTTTAATCTGTGGATACCATTTTCTCCATCTACCCAGTGGAGTTCACTGGTTAGTGTTCTTCCACGTAGTGTCTACTTTACTGAGTCTATGGAAGATTTTAGCTGACAGTTGGGCATGTTGCTTAGTTTTATATTATTATTATGAAATACTTGAGCTAACCAATTGAAAAGGAAAGGTTGATTGTGGCTTATGGTTTTAGAAGTTTCAGCCCGTGCTTGGTTGGCCCTGGTGTAGGTGCATGTAACAAGGTAAGTCCTGACCACGCAGTAGCCAGAGAGCAGAGAAAGAGACTGGAGCCCCACTATCCCCTTAAAGGGTGTGGCCCTTGTGACCTAACTTCCTTCCAATAGGTCTACCTCCTAAGGTTTCTACCACCTTCCCTATGGTCATAGGCTAGCAGCCAAGACATGGGCCTCTGGGGAACATTCAAGGTGTGAGCTATAGCCATGAACATGGTATTATACAGCACCGAGTCAAGCACATAGTGTGAGATTTAGTCTCTGCATATTAGTGTCCTATTGCTGCTTATCGAATTGCCACTAATTCTTGTATCCTGGGGAGCATAATTCTTTTTTTTCTCAAAATTTTATTGATAAACAGATAGCAATGAGACAGGTTCAAATCAAATCGGAAGTACAGTTTCAACAAATAATACACTGCATATATTCTTCTTAGTGGTTAATTGCTGTACAAGATGCAGACTTGAGATCCTATTTACAAACACCATTAGAACAAATCATTCTATTCATTAAGAGAATGCAACTATATATCTATCCCAACCACTTTGAATACACAGATACAAAATGGACATTCATCGGTATACCCCATTTGTTCTAAGTTCCGTTATTGAATATTATAGGTGTGTAAACTCAGCAAAATATTCTAAAAGAGTCCAGTAGCCCATAATAGCATTGGGTCTTCTGTTTAACTGGCAATGTCAGAATGGGAAGCATAATTCTAAGATCAAGGTGTCAGTATTTCTGGAGATTTCAGCAGAGAACCCATTTTGTGTGTGTATGTTCTCCAACTTCTGAGAACTACTTGCATTCTTGGGTCATTCCAGGCCCGGTTCCACTCTAACGTAACTTTCTCTGACTTTGAGTTGCTGGTTTCCACCGTGTAAGGCACCTGTGCTTACACTGAGCCCACCCTGATATTGCAGGATAAACTCACCACCTCAAGAGCCCTAATCGGGCAGCTGCCTTGCATTAGTATGAATAACAATAACAAATGTCTAATAACTAACATGCAGTTATATCCATAATTAATTAGTTATATTTGTAAATAGGAAAAATATATAAATGTGGACAAAGTATATAATATCTTAGAAAGTTACTATATTGCAAAGAGATAATTTTTAATTATCTCTTTTAATTATCTCCATTTTTAATGTTCCATTTCAAAACCTGTAGTAAGTGCCAGCACTAATCATATCATTTTCTCTAACCCTGTGTAGATTTATAGATCTGAACTTTTTTTTTTTTTTTTTTTTTGTATTTTAGGAGAGGGTCTATAGGGTCTACAGAGTCTACTATGTAGATCGGACTCATAGTAATCTGCCTGTATTCAGCCTCCCAAGAGCTGGGATTATAGGCACAAGCCACCACGCCCAGTCTCAATGGCTGTCTCAGCATGCCCTGGGAGCAGGGCTAGCACAGCAGTTTGGGGATTGATCCCAGGCTGTTCCATCTGCCTAAACAGGTGCTTTACTCTGCTGAGCTATTTGGCCAGCCATGAAATATTTTTTTGTAATAAAAATACAATACTATGGGGGGATAAGGAAGGGCTAACAACATAAAGAAAAAGGGTAAAAAACACATAACTAAAAGCACTAGAGGTTGTAAAGCACAGAGTGACCTAGAATTAAGATAGACATCCTAAGAAAACCTTGACGACCAAGCTTATAAATCGGAGAGCAACAGAGATAAAATAGAGAAAAAGTCAGACATTTGATAGCAGGGACGTTGACATATATAGATAACTACGTTTTCTTGAGTAGAAGAGAACCAAGGACTACAACAGGAAGAGACACACCAATAGTCAAAGGCATGACAGAAGAGAGCGAGCTGAGCACACTTGTATGTGTAGACTGAAGAGGCCCACTTCAAAATCAAAATCAAGGGGGGCAACTGTACACAGATGCTTAAAAAATGTTTAAAATTATAGGCAGAAAACATAACAAAGCTATAGTAATACAAAACAAGCACATAAGCAGAGAAATAAATTCTTAAACCCCCAACAGGTAACCTAGAAATGTAACAACCTAAGGTGATTTCAGATCCACCCCCCCATGCTAAACTCCAGAAAGCGAGCGACAAAAGTCTGCAGAATTTTGTTGTAGACAGGTTTGAGCCCCTCGCGGCAAGGTGGAAAAGATGTAGCCGGGTACACAATGGATCAGATGACACTGGATTCCACATCCCCCTGAAAATAGATACTCAAAGTCCCTATAAAAGACTGAGAAATATTTCATAAGGATGGGAAATGCTGAAGCAGAGAAGCGCAGGCAACTGGGATGCAGATGTTATGCTCATGTGAACAAATCCACGTGCAAAAGTTATTTATTTATTTCTTTATTGGCGGAACCAGGGATTGAACTCAGGCCCTTGTGCTTGCCAGGGAAGCGCTTTGTCCACTGAGCCATCTCCCCAGCCCCCAGAAGTTATTTAGTATCACTTTCTTTGGTGCTGAATGCAGGGCCTTCATGAAGAGCTATATACCCAGGCTTTTTCATTTCTTTATTTTCACGCAGTCTCACCAAATCCCTAACATCACCCCAGCTCAGGTCAAGCTTGCGACCCTCCTGCATCAGCCTCCCAGAGTTGGCATTATACTACTTCAGTTAGCTCAAACTATTATCATACTATTTGCATATTCATAATTTCCCATCATTACAGATACTGTTTTTATACTGCAGGTCACTAAAGATTATAAATATCCTCAGGTTCTAGTTTCACCTCCACAAGTCCCACGGAGGATGTGCTTAGTAATTTTTCATTCCAACATTCGTTTGCTTCAGTTTCTGAAACTCAAAACTCCTGCACTCCACTCTATTGATACCATATTTTCCAAAGTCTAGGACCAGATTGTTATCATTTATAGTGCAGTTTCCAGAAATTTTTTCTTTAGGGTTGGTGTAAAATGGCAGGATATGAAAATTACTTTTTCAAGAACTTACTCTGATGAAGTTTATCAAGATCACATAGAATTCTAAATATATTATGTGCTTTATCAACTGAATGGATTGATTTTCTTAGGAATGGAAGATATATATAAATTCAAATGGCAAACAAGAGTGGGAGACACTGAAATAAAGAAGGTTTGACTCTTCTAGATGGAATTCAGGGGCAGTTTGGTTGGAAATGGGACGAAGAGAAACTATCTTGAAACTGTATGCTGTTTTTATAGTATTTATTCTTACTGTATCTATAATAATGAAAACAGGAATAAGTACCTGCCTTTTATTTACACTTTGTATAAAAATTTAATGAGCATATAAAATTATTATTCCTATTATCAAAGTGAAAATGACTTTTAGAAGTTAAAAGAAAGGAAAGATACAGCTCCTGTTCTCAAGTTACTTAAAATTCGTTAGGAAATTGGGCATCCATGAAAGGTAATTTCGGGGCACAGCAAAAAGCGACCTACAGCACCAGGCGTGAGATTCAGGAAAAGCTGTTGCAGTACGGCAGGTGCTGCCGGCCTTTCTGAGGTGCCCACAAGCTTCCTGCTCAAGGAAGCAGGGAGGGGTCCGACTGGACAACACCCCGCTGGGAAACACGCCCTGCTCTTTGATTACCAACTTTCAGAAAGGCCATTCTGTGAGCCAGGCCTTACCTCTCTGAAACAGATTATGCAGTCTGTGAGAGGCTCACCAACTCCGAAGAGGCAGAGCTTGCGCTTCACACGCATCAGTCCCGATTGAAATGAATGCCACTGCCTACCTCGCCTTACAAATGATAGCAATAGGATATTTAGGCTTGGAAAACTACAGCCACCTGATGGGGATGTGACAGGGTTGTGAGCACAAGTTTCTTGCTTTGTACCCTTGCAAGGGCGACAAAAAAATAAGGAGAAATATTATGGAGTTTTTCACAAACTAATATTCTTTTTTTTCCTCTTTTTTATTATTATTTTCCCATAATTTTATTGATAAACAAATAGCAATGAGACAGTTTCAAATCAAATTGGTAGGACAGTTTCAATAATTCACACATTGCATACATTCTTCCTAATGGTTAATTGCTGTACAAGATGCAGACTTGATATCCTATTTACAAACACCATTAGAACAAATCCCTCTATTCATTAAGAGAATGTAACTATATATCTATCCTAACCAC
>NW_004524622.1:13293351-13297068 GCF_000260255.1 Octodon degus
CTTGCAGCCCTCCTTTTTCTCTAATTTTGGTCTGCAAACTTAGGTTGTTAACCATCCAGAAGACAAGCTTATTGTTATTACCATACAATTTAGGCTGTTAAGCTTAACCTCACTATCTGTCTGCATATCAAACATCTTAGGCATACTATGGAACAGGTATTTTTCATCAAGTGTTGATATGTTGAACTTTAAGTCCCTACAGAATATGATAAAAGACATTTAAAAATTAGAATATATTTTAAAAATAGGCATAAAGAATTATATACTTCTCATGTTTGCACATATGTCCAACAATCTCACCATATACAACCTTGAAGCAGGACAGTCCCACATTATTCCTTTTCCTGTCTCTTGCTTTCATTCACCACCTCCTTCTTCTTGAACAACCATCTACCTGAGAGACATCATAGCAGCAACTGTCATGTCATGACAAGCAGCCCATATTCAGAAGACCAACATGACAGGCACTCCAAGCATGAAACTACTATTACAAATTACCATCTGCTGTGTAGTTGCTTAGTTCACAGGTATCAGTATATATAGTTAGTCAAGGTGAGAATCTTTCCAATTTACTGCTAGATCAAAATCTTCTGAATATTCTTAGGATCATTGCCTTGCCCATCTTCTACATATAACTGTATGGCTTGACATTGTCATGTATCTTAGCTCTTCTCCTTTCCCTCTCTTGGTTAGTTAGTCCTTGAGATCCTGCTTTCCTTTTACTTGTATTATACCTTTCTATTTGTATTTCTTCTTTTGAGTTTTTATATAAGGGAGACTATATGATATTTACACATGTGTGTCTGGTTTATTTCACTTATGAATATATGTTCAAGTGGCATCCACTTCAGTATAAAGGCTTCGAGTTTATCATTCCTAATAGCTGAATAATACTCCATTGTGTAGAAATACCACATCTTTTTCAACCATTCCTCACAAACTAATATTCTTGATCTGTGGTCAATCTGAGAGTTTCCTTACTGATGAAAGATTCTATGTATGGTACTGATCTTGATATTTTATTTTTTGTATTTTAGAGGATGGTCTACAGGACATTCAGGGTCTCACTACTAGATCAGACTCCTAGTGATTCTCCTGTTTACAGCCTCCCACGTGCAGGGATTACAGGCATGTGCTGCCACGCGGAGTCTCAATTGCTGTCTCAGCGTGCCCCAGGCTGAGGCCAGCACAACAGGCCCGGGGATCAAAGCCCCGGCTCCTGCGCCTGCTTGGTGGTGCTTTAATTTGCTGAGCTACTTGGCTGGTTCCCTGATCTTGATATTTTAGACAAAATAAATACATGATTGACCTCACTAATAATCTCCTACTAATCTCAATTTGATAATTAGAGTTTGTAAAGATCATTTCCCCAGGGTCTCCTATGTTAATTTTTCAAGCAATTTTGATTCAGTTATTAAAATATTACTTTTTGTTCCATTGTCACTTCTGTATTCATTCCAGCTTATATACATTTACCTTCCCAGATTTAAAAAAATGACTCCTTTATTTATTTGATAGATAAATTTGATAGATTTAGGTCTAAAACAAAGGTGACCACATATCTCATAGAGTCATAAGTTTTTAATCAGAAATTTGATGTAGCAAAGAAACCACTTGGAAGGCTCTCGACCTAGAAGTATTTTCCTAGAACATAGAAAATGTTCAGTAAGGTATGTATTCTTTTGTGTATATGGTGCTTGGATTTATTCTAGTTTTTAATAACTCATCTTGTTGTTTTCTATGCTCTGAACATGAAAGCAATCACTGTCTTTAAGCTGTTGAAGAACTGCCAGGGCGCCGTCTTCATTGAACTCTTTTAAAGCTTCGATAGCTCTTTCACTATGTGCAGCTAGCCTGCAATGTAAATTTCATCTAGTTTTTCAGCAGCTTTCTGTGGTAAAGCAGCATCAAGCAATGTCTGCAAATTTTCTGAGTGGATCATTGCAGAAGTAATATCCATGGGCTCTTCAGTACCGTTTCCATTACCATGTTCTGTAGCGTGTTGCCAGAGATCTCCCCGCAGGGCTGCAGCAGCGGAGTCCTGTCCGCGGGGATCCGGCTGCGGGAAATGTGTGCTCACTGTTCCCTGTGTCCGGCGCAAGTGGAGCTGTGTAAGATGGCCTGTTTTCTATGCTATTGTACAACTATGCTATCTTTTATTTATTCACTCATTCTTTTATTATGCATCTAAATTGTTTCTAATTTTGAAGAATTGTGAATAAAGATGTTATGTAGGCTTGACTACAAGTCTTTTGGCAAACATTCATCTGCCTTTCTCTTGCATATAAACCTAGGATTAGAACTGGAAGATTTTGCAGTGTGGACCTGTTGGGTGTTCGTAGACATGGTAGTGCCAAAGGTGCAATCCACAGTGTTTGTATCCATTTACACTCGTTCTTTATAATTTTAGAAATTCTGATGGGCATATATCACTCTCACCTTATTTTTATTTTAATTATTTTTTAAATTTTTAATAGATCTCAAATTGAAAATTAATTATTTACAAATATAACTGAATATAACAATAAAAACTGTCCAAAATAAAAATGAAGAAAGAATTTACAGATCAGTCATAATAGTTCACTGTGTCAGAACCAAGAAACTTATATTCATATAATTAGAATTCTCAAAGTAGAAAGGAACAAGGTGAGAAAATTTAAAATTTCTGAGTATAAGCTGAACTAAATTCAGAAATTTTAAATTTTCTCACCTTGTTTAAATTCGCATGTTCCAAATTATCAAAGTTTGGCACTTTGTCCATCAATATATCCTCCGTTTTAAGTGTATAAAACTATTTTTCCCATTTTCTAATATGTTGTTCTCTGTTTTAAAAGTCAATTTAAATAAGTTATTTATACAGTCCATAAAGTTCTCTGGATTTAAAGGTTACTCTGGATTTACTCTGGATTTTTACTCTGGATTTAATTTTATGACTTGAATGTTTTTTACTCTCTTAATCTCTGGGTTTTTTTTTTAAATCTCTGTTTTGATAACTAGAAGTTCTTCATTTTAATATAGTTCCACTTATTAATTATCCTTTGTTGTGTGACTCATCGAGAACATTTTTCTTACCCTGTAGTAAGAAAATTCTTTTCTATGTTATCTTCTAGAAGTACCATTTTACTATTCAAATTTAGACTTGTAAGAATGATTTTTGTATATGGTGTAAGATAGAAGAAAATATACTTTTTTTTTTTTTTTTTTGCGATACCAGGGATTGAACTCAGGACCCTGTGCTTGCCAGAAAGTACTTATTCTACTGAGCTCTCTCCTCAGTCCCTTACAATGTTTTAAAATATGGATATCACTAAACTAAGAAAGGTACTGCCAAAGATTCAATCCAGCATCTTCTTTCCAAATTATTCACAGTGTATACATCAATTTTAATTGTTGATTGTTATTTCTTTTGTTGTTGATGTTGTTGACTGTTATTTCCATGTACTTAAGTAGATAACATTTGTGAAAAGTTCAAGTTAAAGAATTTTTTCTTCAATTTTTAAGTAGTCATTTCTAGGCACTCAGAAATCAGAATTGCCTAGTGATAAGGAGCCAAATACAAATTGTTTATTTTTAGTGCAATTTTTTCATCACTTGGAATAGTATCCTAAAAGGGTACCTAAATTGCAAACAAATAATCCATTGCAAAAATGCATGAACTGAATTTGATTTCCTATACATCTGACCTTAATTATTTTTTCACTGGTTGAAGCAATTATG
>NW_004524622.1:13297168-13333485 GCF_000260255.1 Octodon degus
TTTTTAATACAGGGCCTATAGGGCCTCACTATATAAATTGGACTCATAATGCTTCTCCTGTTTACAGCCTCCCAAGCACTGGGATTACAGATGTGCATAACCACACCCAGTTTCAATCACAGTCTCAGCATGCCCCAGAGGTGGGGCCAGCATGGCATGCCAGGGATCGAACCCTGGTCCCTGCATCTGCCTAAGCAGACCCTTTAATCCACTGAGCTATCTGGCTGGCCCCTCTACTTTTACATTGCTTCAATTTTCATCATACACAAATATTTTATCAAGTCATATAATCGTTTCAATATATTTAAATAGATAAATTCATAATTCTACTATTTTATTTTCTTCTCATAAAACATTGTATTGTATTATAGGAACTTTTTCATATTATTGCATGGTTTTCATAGAGATCTTGGTTTTCCCTCAATGCATAGTATGAAATAGATGAATGCTGGTGTTTTGTTTGTTTATTTGTTGGTTTTTGTTTTGAGGCAAGATCTCTCCATGCAGTTCAGGCGGACATAGAACTCACTTTGTAGCCCAATCTAGCCTCAAACTAACAGCAATCCTCCTGTCTCAGCCTCCAAAGTGTTGGGATTACAGGCATGCACCCCCATTCCTGACTTGCATGCTAATTTTGAGGGGAAAATGGCTTATGGAGCCAGCAGTTTGCCTTCTAGATTTACCAGGCAGAATAGGAATTACGGATCTGGCTCTGAATTATTCAAGAATTATCTCTTCTGGGATGGGGAGATACCTCAGTGGCATAAACGCCTGCCTGACAAGTGCAAGGTCCTGAGTTTGATCTCCAGTACCACAAAAAAAAAGAGTAGGGCCTGGCAAGTGCAAGGCCCTGAGTTCAATACCCAGTACCACAAAAAGAGAGAAAAAAAAAAGACTCATGTCTTCTGAAGAGTACAGAAGGAAGAATTTAGCTCACCTCAGATTCACAAATTCATCCCCAGACCTTCATTCTTCCACTTCATTTCCTAAGCTGCTGTGATGGTGCCTACCATGATCCCAGCACTGGGAGGCTGAAGCAGAAGTTGTACTGCAAATTCAAGACCGACCTGGGCACATCGTGCGGCCAGGCTCACCTGAGCTGCAAAGAGGCACCTTGTCTCACAAACAAAGCAAGACAAAACAAAAACCAGTTCATCTTCTAAGCAGCAGTAGTCTTTTATTTATATTTATGTTTAGAATCATCTTTTCATGGGAATATCTACAAGTCTTTGCAAACAAAGTGATAAATTATGGTAAAAAAAGTAAGTTGCTATTCTATTTAGTATTTAGCGCCTTCCCTACTTGGCCATATGACTGTTATTAGTCTAAAGAATGCAAATGTGCAGAGGTTGAAAAATGCTGGTATGGTTTAGCTGTCCCTCTCTGCTCTTAGAATCTGTCATATGAAAAACACAATCCTGATTATTGCTGGTTCTAGAAAGAAAGGAATTGTAGGACAGACCTGGGCCTAACCCAGGGCCTTGAGCCAAGCCCGGGGGACCTCACTCTGAAGGGTGTGAGCCAGTAAGTGGTCCGTGGGTGCTTGCTCCAGAGCATCATTGCAGTAAGACGTCTCTTAACTAACTTCAATTTAACCAGATTCCAAGATCAGCCAATAATAATCTTCTATATTTTTGTAAAACATATAAACTAATGTGCAGTGTCCATTAACCGTGCTGCGCTATCAGCAGGCTAAGTTAGTACAGACATTCCTCTGTACTTCTTCCCCCGACCATACGTTTACTGAGGGTTCTTAAAACTATTTAAGACAGTTTTATTTATTGTACCAGTTTAATGATTACATTAATTTTGTCTAAGTTGATGAAATAGGAATATACTGCTTTATAAAAAATTTTCATACTCTTTATTTTAAACTTTTTAATTAATTAATTAATTTTCTTATAATATTGAGACCAGATCTCACTAAATGATGAAGGCTATGCTCAGACTCACAGTCCTCCTGCCTCCGTCTCCCAGAGTGCTGGGATTACGGGTGTGCATATGTTCTGTCTATACTCTTTGAAAAATTCAGTTAAGTCACTAAAACTAGTGATAGAGTTGATTTTACTAATACAAATTCTAAAAGAATATAAAATGATTTGTGTTTAAGCTGATTCTCATATATGTTTATATCCCATCTGTTTTAAGGACACTGAAACTAAAAATTACAAATGATGAGTTGTGGGCTCTTTATTGAGGAGTGAACATGTGGCATTCAACATCAGGAGATCTTGGTTCTATGTGCAAATATTTGTGCTAATTTACATTTACCTGTTTAAGTCAAAATAAACTAGCAAAGGTACTGATGTGTATTTTTTAAATGATTCCCTGTGGATCATTAATGATTGTTTTTATTAATTATATCTTCATAGAAGGTAAAGGACTCTTTCAAGTTCACATTATCCAAGAACATAAGAACTAGCAGTAGAATTTCATGTTGTTCTTGAACTCTGTACTGATCCTAGAATTGATGTCTCATCTTTGGAGAACTGCGCCCAGCCATTCCTCATACTTTCTTCACTTATTCCAAGACCTCCGGGAGGTGCTTTAGATGCTATGTGAGTGCAACACAGCAGCCTAAAATCCACTTTAATGAGGAGGATACGGCAGCTGGTCAGTCTCATTTCCCAAAAAATGAGGGAAATCGTTCCTTATATGCTGAGGCTTATCTTCTGTTGGTAACCTGTAGTACACTATTATCCAACAGTAGTGTCAACTGAGCTTCAAAGTCAGGAGCTTAGGATAAACAAATGAATAATTTTAGTCAATTAGTAATTCACCTTGCCCATAACAGTACAACAATTTCCTGGAAAACATAAATTGTATTATTTTCCCATGCTACTGTTTTGTCTCAGGTGACTTGATGTGGGTCAAGGTTTACTTCATGGCGTGATAGTAGATGACTCCTGTAATGACTGCTGGACTAGTTGTCATTCCAAACATGCCACAAGGTCACAGCCACACAAAACGTGTTTCCTAAATGTCCACCTTGCCAGGAGTTTCTCTCTAGCCCAGCATTCCTGGGCTGACAGTCAGTCCCTTGCAAAATGGGAAGGGGAGGGAGTGGGTATTATATATTTCACAGAGGGAAAAATCATTAACTGCTCGTTCAACTGTGAATTTAACAGAGTAATTACTAAATCTGGGATTAAAATAGGCTCCAGCCCTGACTAAGAGGATAATACTCTCAGATTTCGGCTTCAGACGTTTCATAGAAGAGAAACAGTGTTCAAATAATCCCTAGTTGAGATGCTGAGGTAAGAAAATGTCTTAGTAACAGCAAGAAGGGTGCTAGGGTCAATATCATTGTTCGCTGGTGTTTTCCTTAAAGCTTCTTGTGCACTTGAAAGGAAATTTTGACTGAAAAGTACATTTTGACTACATTTAACAATAGTCCTTCATTAAAGCTATAATTTTATGATACAAACGTTGAGGGGCATCCAGGCCCCAGACAAAATCAAAATGGTTCCAATCTGGCAACATTTGGAAGTAACAGAGATTTCCAATCTGAGGGAGGATCCTGACCACATCCTGGGGTGTTATGAGCAAGTCTTTTCCACCAGCCCAAACAGCAGTGGGCACCTTCAGGGCAGTCAGGTCATATACTGGAGGTTGACTCTGCGTGGGAGAAAGAAGGACATTCAGGAGAAGAAGCTCCAATGGCAACATGGAATTCAAATACAGTGAAAGACTGAAATGAATGTCTATTATGGCTGCAAGGCTAGGAATCAAGGGACAGAAGAAGAAAATGTGAGGTGGACCCTGTCTTTATGGAGTTTTCAAAGTAGTAAACAAAATCAAGATCTCTAAACAAACATTTATATACAAAGTAGTTCATGTTGAGAGCCATAAAGCTCTCAAAATACAACATGAATGGAGGAGAAGGAGAAATTATTTTTAACTGGAGGCTTCATCAAAAGGAGTCATTTGAAATGACCTGGAGGTGGTTGAAGTTTGACAGGCAGAGATGGAAGTGGGAAGGGCTTCTCAGCAGATAGGAAAAGTGTGCAGGTCATAATCAGGAATGGCAAACTTCCTAATGTACCTGGTGAACAAAATTTATAAGAGAATACTGTAGGATGTAGGGCGAGAGGCTGACTTTCCAGGTCTGAGTGTAGAGCTGAGGAGTTTGAACAACTTTCAGAAAATCTGGAGACAAGGAAGCCACTTCTCAGATACAGTAAAGCACCAGTTAGTGAAGTGACTGGATGGAGGGGGAGGTTGAAAGTAGAACCTAAAAAACTCTATGATACTGAGAAGGGTTGGTCCATATTAAAACTATAGGGATGGGTAAATTATCCAAGGAAGAAAGACGCAGAATGCACAGTGAGATGCTGCTAGGGACTTAAAGAGAAAGAAAACTCTTGAGACTAGTTGCTCTAGAAAACTGTAATAAAATTGAATTCAAATGAACTAAAATCACAAACACAATAGAACTGGCCTATAGCAAGGGAAGAACAGATAAATGGTGAAAAATTCTAAGGATACTGATATTTTTATAGACTTTAAAACCTGGTTGCAGAGCTGGTGAGATAGCTCAGCAGACTAAGCGCCTGCTTAGGCAAACACAGGGACCGGGTTTCTATTCCCGGCACCACATGCCATGCTGGTCCCACCTCTGGGTACACTGAGCCAGCCACCAAGTCTGGGCATGGTGATGCATGCCTGTAATCCCAATGCAGGGGAAGCTGAAAACAGGAGGACCACTATGAGTCAGAACTGTGTAGTAAGACCCTGTACCAAACACATTACAAAAAGGAAAGAAAAACAAACAAAAAAACACCTGGCTGTATAGGCTTGTATGTGTGTATGTGTTATTCTATTATCTCGAACACAATAAGCAAATATGTTTATTAAGATTAATGGAAGAAAACAGAATTATTGAATACAAAGTTCAAGGTAAGAGTCTTTTACTCCTTTGTGCTCATTTGCTTCCCTTCCCCTTCTTCCTCTCCATGAAGTGAACTTTTTTTTAGAACTTTTCTAAGCATTTATTAAAATATGAATTTCTAAGAGGCAGGAGAAAACTCTGGAAAGTAATGAGAATGTTTCATATTTCAGTTATGCAAACAATATAATTGTCAAAACTCATTCAATTGCAAATAAAACATCATCAAATTTTATTCTATAAATTACATTGTAATAAAACTGCTTTAAAAATAGGAACATATTTATGCCTTGTAGGCATTTTAAAGTGCTAGCAGAATCACTCCAACAATCTGATTTCTTGTTGAAAACCTTGCTGGTCTGATTGGTGATTTTCATAATCAGAAATAACTTCATTGATTTGTATTTACACTAATAAGTACCCTTTAAAAAGTTATTCAGGAAAACCCTGGAAAAATTGAGTGTGCTTAACTCATACTCAGAGGCTGACTCCCTGACTTCAAGGACAGAAAAGGACAAGAGGAAGGCCTGAAGCTACAGTGCTAATTATACTCCCCTCCCCCCGCTGTACCGGGGATCAAACTCAGGACCTTGTGCTTGCGAGGCAGGCGCTTATGCCACTGAGCTATCTCTCTGGCCCCTGGATTGGCAATGTTTGATGAGAACATTAGGAAAAGATGCCTTCCAACCAGCTCTTGAATGCTGACAACTTTCTAATGATTAAAAATTACATAGAGCAGCAACATGATGCTGCGACACATAGAAAAAATAATGAAAGTATTAATACATTTAGTTTTCTCTGGGTGCAGGGATTACAAATGATTAACTTATTTTGTATTTATTCTTTTTTTGTCTAAAATATTGAATGAACACAAATCAGAATTAGATTTTTCTTTAAAAAAAAAACAAGCTGTATCAGTGCAAATGCCACCGATTAGCAGGTAGGGGTCTTGTCAGCCAACAATAATTTCTCACTCAAGTTCTGTTTTGCAAATGGAAATGGGATCTAGAGGTGAAGAGGGGTGTGAGAGAGGGGGAGGAAGGGGAATGGAGACGTGTTATGCGCCCCTACCAGCGGCCCACGCTGAGTGCAATCACTGTGTACTGTAAACTTGTACTAACAGAAATGAATCAGTGATCTCTCTAGAGAGCCACTCCTTGGTCACGCTGCGTATCTCACCTTATTGTAGTGCTGCATGTTCTCAGCTTCACTTCCCCAGTCGTAGGCTCTGAATTCATCAGATTGGTAAAGCTGGAATAAATGTTTTAGGAAAAGAAGATCCAGTGTAACACTCACAAATGATAACAATGAGTCTTAGGAAAACACTGCACTGGGGATAAAATTAGGCCTCTGGATCACTAGATGGATGCAAGTACTTTCTTGCTACTGTGAAGAAATGGTTTTCCAAAGAGATAGACGTTTGCTTCAAAGGAAAAGCTAATGGAAAAGCAAGACTCTGTTAGAGGAAAGTCAAAGGCCAGATATCTTTCTCTGGGAAGACCCAGGTTGACTAGAGCTCCTCCAATTTATTTCTTGCTTTGGCTCAGGATGCATTCTACAGGCCCTGATTCCAAAAGGGCGCTATTTATTTCATCTTTTTCTGCACCATAAAACATTTTTTTCCCTAAAAGCTAGGAAAATCAAGGCATGAAGTTGGCAACAAGCACAAACTAGAAGCAAACGGTTAGGCTTCTCGGTGTATGCCTGTTAATCGATGCTGTCCTTTCATATGTAAGGATTGGAGTGATTTCCCATAACAAAAACTTTACCTGTTTTATATGCAGAATGTTCTGTACTGATGATCCGGTGGGAGCGTGTGACATATACACATCCATTCGACTCTAAACGACATTAGACTCATGTTATAGCAACGATCACCCAGTGGAAAAAAATCATACCTTTCAGAAGCAGAGAACACGTATGCAAAGAATTCATGACTGCTGGTGCTCTGAAAATAACAAAGCAGAACCATCTAGGCAAATACGAGCCTATGTCAGACCCTGAGGTGAGTGCGCCTCACTGACTAGGTAGTCGGGCCGCTGGGAGCACAGCTCAGAATCTGCGGGGACATTCACTTATTTTGCTGTAGTAGCAGCTGTGGTAGACACCATGGAGCAAAGCAACTAAGAAAAGTGCTTTGTTCAAGTGCAGGGTGGTGGTGGTGGGAGTCCTGGGGACGTGAACACATATTAATAGATCGGAAAACCTAGATTTCAGGCCCTGTGAATCACCAGCTTTATGACTTTGATCAATTTATCCAACATCACTTAGTTTCTATTTTTTCACCAGTTACATGAATAGATTAAAATCTGTACTAACAACTTGCTGGGCTCTGGTGAGATAGAATAAACTATTGCATTAGTAAAGCTGAAAACCAATTTCTTCCAAAGATAACTTTGATCTTTGTAAACATCATAGAGATGAAAATTAGAAATCAAACAGTAATCATAATTAGATGTCTTAGAATATAATAAACCTAACCAAGGGAAACTATTTCTTCTGAACAAACAGGTTTTGAGAAATGATTCCCCATGTGTTTCTAACACAGGTTAGCTTCTTGAAGCATGGCGGCTGGCAGGGGACAGCTATCTTGGGACTGCACTCACTGTCATAGTCGCACTGGCTCCGGGTAGAACACAGCAATGATAGCTATCCAACAGCAACAGTCTCAGGATGTAAATTCTGACTGCTCCTCCACTGAAGGAGAGACTCCTTCTCTTCCCCTCCTCCTTCCTAAATTTTCTCTTTTTCTATTTTTTTATTTTAAAAAGAAAAGGAGCACCAGTGAAATAGCTCAGCAGATTAGAGCACCTGCAAGCAATGTGCAGGGGCTGGGATTTGATCCCCAGGTCTGCTGTGCGGGGCCTGCCCCTGGGGCACACTCAGACAATGATTGAGACTGGGCATGGTGTTATGTGTGCCTGTAATCCCAGCACTTGGGAGGCTGTAAACAGGAAAGTCACTACGAGTCCAATCTAGTAGTGAGACCCTGAACATCCTGTAGACCCTTCCCTAAAATACAGAAAAAAGAGAAAAAGAAAACAAAAAACAACAACAACAACAAAGATAAAAACAAAACAACAAAAAAGCAATAAAGATGATACAGAATTTCAAAACAGGATGATAGAAAATTAGCAATGGTTGTTTGTTACTTATTGCCATCTTCAGTGTAGTTGTTCAGATTACCAAATATAAGAACACAAGACTGGAAAAAAGGAGTGAACCTATTCAAAAGGAAGGAATTACTCAGTTGAGAAGGACAGAAGAGGGAGTGAGGGAAAGAGATGGATCTATGTATGTAAGCAGGATGGTTTGGACAACTGTACTGTGCATTTCTGCCAGTCTATGGAAAGAAGCAGTTAATGCTTAATTTGTTTTTCTCCTTTTTTTTTCAAATGTTTGGCCTTTTTCTCTTCTTAATTTCTTATATATTTCTTTTTTTCTTTTTTCTTCCAATTATGCATGCATATGTCTAGTGATATAAAAAATTAATTGGAAAACAACACTATGCATTACAACAAATACTGTGAAATTCACATTATTTTGTTAAATGAAATTCAGCATCACTTATAATTTTGCTGTTTTAATATTTCTTTTTACTCTCTTTAAAAAATAAAAAATTTCAAATTTTCTTCCTTCTTTTCTCCTTTCCTTCATCCAAGATCCAAGTTCTTTTCTTTTCAAAAAAGATAAACATAACAATGAAACAGAGCTTTAAAACAGATTATTAGGACAGTTACAATAATCGCTAGGTTGTGTATTATTATCTTCCTTTCCAGTACTTATTCAGAGAAGGCAATATATGCATGATATCTGGCCTGCACAATATTAGCACACAACTTGCTTTTTAATGAACTAAGAGTGACTAGCTGTATGACCTTCTCAACTATCTTGTATATGAATTCTTAATAACAAGACCAAGAGTTCATGAAGTAGGACAGCTAACTGTAAGAGGAGGATCCATCACTTTTCCATTCTGTCCAAATTTTCCAGGTTAAATGTGAATTTTATTTGAAGCCAAACTACTCACAAAAGAAAGCACATGAAAAACAAGTAGAATGCTTGCACTGTATGGCTTCTCTAAAGGCTCCATTTTTAATGTACTGTTTTGTGGACATGAGAAAACCTACTGCCATTACGAAGCATCTATGTTCCTAACTTGGATCAAGGAGTGAAGGGTTCAATTGCCTTTCCTGGTCCTCGCTGTGGTACTCATGGAATATCTAATTCCATATACATGGGATATTCTATGTTATCCTCTCTGCACAGCAAGTGTCTACCATTAAGTGTTTGAAATACTATATAAATTTATATAATATAATGGATAGAACAAAATGAACTAAAGGAAAGCTATAATTTCCTTGCATATTAAATGACTCTATAATTATTATACATACCACATTCATATTTTTCTTGTTGAATCCAGCCCATAAGGACATAAATTCACGACATATCACCCAGAATACTTTGTGGCTACAGAGTTTGATTACAAATATCTTTGCATCTTTATCTTCTAAAAAGAAACCTTTGGTACCAAATATAGCCTGTAAAGGTAAAAAGTAATTACTTTTTTAAGATTCATCTTCAGACTTGATAGCTCATTCTAGAAATGAGTGATGCTTAGGGATTCATTTGCATTTGCATTTATAGTTTCAGTCAAGGAGATAAAGTCACTCCAGCAAGTGTCTCAGGAATCCATTTCCAAGAAAAAAAAGTTGATCAAATATTATTTATGAAGAGACTATAGTAAAGAGTCTTTAATCTTGAATTCAATTTTCCATTCTTGTGTTTTGTCCAATTAATGATGACCACTACTTCTCATTTATTGATAAGCAAAATGAAATAGTTTTTCTTATTAAAGTAACATATTGTCTGGACTATGAAGGAAAAGACATGTTGTTCCATATTGCCTACGTGCACACTGGCTTTCTGGAACTGCCACAGATTAGCCAATTTTCACCATGAAAGTGGGGGAGGGGACACTACAGAAAGGATGGCATCGAACACCACAGATACGACAATGCTGCGAAGGTAGCATGGTTTAAGCTTCTAGGTCTTGGGAAAAGAAGCATGTGTAGACTTTCTATTGGGTCTTAGAGCTCCTGGAGGAGCAATCAATGACAATGGTCAACCATGAATGAGATCTAACGTGGCAGCAATTTTGAAAGTAGAGAATGTGAATTGAGATAAGCAGGAGGATTACATAGCTCTTATCTGACCTATGTTAGAAAAGCAAAGTGTGTGCAAAACTAGTGTATCAACATATAAATGTGACTTCCCATCAATTACATTTAACAAATTTGTTCACCCAGAGGTAGACAACATTCAAAATTAACTGACACCAACACAACGGAACTGTCAACGATATAAAAGGAAAGTTGTATCATTTTTGTTTAGAGTAAACAATGCAATAAAGTCATCAAACCAATTATTAGGCCTTACAGAAATTCTTTTTGCATTGGCTCTTTAATATTTTCTTTCTACTCCTACTACTCTATCCCAAACCAAGGCCTTGTCTTCTTCTTCTTTTTTTTTTCTTGTCTTCTTATATATGAATTACTAAGACATTCTGACTGGCAGCCTTGACTAATAAGCCCAAATCTATTTTTTCTATTGCTCTAAATTCAAAAGGCAATCTTGGTAAAATATGATGCTCTTTGTGGGCATGATCACCGTAGAGAAACAAAGACAGAGAAAAAATCTTTTGGGATAAAATTCCAAATGTATAATTGTCAATTGACTTTCTACCCTTTTCCTATTTATTGAAGTATATCAATAATTATGTTAATGACTATGTGGGATTTAAATTATTTAAGCTTAGGAATATACCTCTAATAAGTTGAAGAAAGTTCCTAAATGGTAAAGAGTCCTTTTAGTTAGGCTTATTTATTTATTTATTTATTTATTTGGTGGAACCAGGGATTGAACTCAGGCCCTTGCACTTGCTAGGGAAGCGCTTATTCTACTGAGTCATCTCTCCAACCCCTAGTCAGGCTTATCTAACATTAAAACCAGGGACATCTCTCTCACACATACTTGAAGAGTGTCTTCCAACTGGACATTGTGAATTCATTGACCAACTAAATGGAAAAAAAAATTCATGAGGATACTCTTCAGTGATCCTCTTCAGTCAGTTCTGCCTCACAATTTTAACCTGTGCTCAGCTCTGTAAGTGACTGAATAGCATGAATTTTATTTGAGACCTGTAGGTACTATGAAACAGACATGTACCCACATGAATATATGCATATCTGCAAGTGTGTGCTTATAGTCTTTTTTAAAAAAATATGGAATGCTTCACGAATTTGTGTCAACCTTGCTCAGGAGTCATGCTAATCTTCTTCGTATCACTCCAATTTTAGTATATGTGCTGCCAAAGTGAGCACTGTGCTTATAGTCTTGATTTCTCCAGGTTAAAGCTAAATTTCCTTTTTTCAGTTCATAATAGATTTTAAAATAATAAGGATCTATAATAAAAAATGAGACCCTAAAGTACTTATTAACAAAAAGAGGAGCTTACCTTGATTGTGGATTGTGAAAGCAGAAAAAAACTGCTAAAAATGCTCATGGGATATTTGAATGAGACCACAGGACTCAAGGCAAAATTCATTTTGATTCTTTGTGCCAGTTCAGGAATGGTGGAAAAAGCTATAAACCCTGAAAGAATAGGAGACAAAACAATCTTGCAAAACTAGAAATACTTAGGCAAAAATTCTACCAACAAATGTGGGGATCTGCTTTGTCATTTTTTGTTCTTCTATTGCAATAATTTGGGGGATGTGTTGGGAACTGTTTTGGAGTTATTCTGCGAAGATAATCTTCTTCCAGTTATTTCTATTCCAAAATCTCCAACTTTCTCTTATTCTACTGATAGACAACTTCAAAGTTTTAAAATTTCTATATAAATGCTTATGTGTAATTGTTAGCCCATAAATATTGAATTATATGGTGAATAAATGAATCTAGTTGATTTATCAAAGTTTTTGCTTTTTAGCCTATAAGCAAATGTGTCTATTCTTTTGAATTAATTATAAGCCTCTCCCTCTTATTTACTGAACTCAATTTCAGTTTAGATGGGGAGGAAAGTACAATTGATGCATATTTGCTTTTTGGTGAGACTATTTTGTCGTGGTCAGTATTGCTTTTTCAGCTCAGTGGGAATTAACAAACTTCTTCTTTAAAATTACTTAGCTGGATTTGGGCTATGTGCTATCCCTATTGCATCATCATTCCCACTTCGCAGCTAAGACCTGAAATGGAGAAAGAGTTACCCTGCACACACTTTCTGGGCTATAGACACACAACCCTTAGAGAACTAGATTTGTTCCCAAAACAGGATAATTGGCATCATACGTAATACTTACTTCATTCCAATTTAAAAGTCACTCCTTGTAAGACTGATGGCATTGACTCTTGCAAACATACCTATTGTAGTGCCAAGTGAATGCCCAATGAAATATAGCTTCTCCTGACCAGTTTTATTGACAATGAAATCTATTATTCCTGTGAGATCATATTTAGCCATTTCATCAAAACTGCAAAATAAAACAAGGGCTTATAAATACTTAGAACTATGAGTCCAAACAATACTCTTGTTCATTTGTTTTTGTACACAACATTCCATGCTGCCTATTTTGTCTATATATCTCATTATTTACCCAATTAAATATAGATTTTTTTTCTCCTTGCATTTACACAGTTTCTGTCCTACTAACAGGAATTATTTCAAGGAATACATATGCTGTCTGAGGTTCAGTCTTTTTTCTCTTCTTTTTTTTTTCCTTTTATTGGTTACACTTTATTTCTAAGTATATTTCCATCTGTTGAAAAACAAGAATCATGTCTTACTATATCTCTCTTTACTATCGTTTCTTGCTTTTCTTTTCCTTCCCTTTCCCTATTTAACTTCTAAGATTCTGTTTCTGAATCTCACATGAAATTCACAATTGTTTTATAACTATCTTTGGAAATATGCCTATTATCCATTATGATCCTACCACTCAGCGGCTGAATAACACTTGATAAATCACTTAAATGCTCTGAAAATGGTTTCCTCATCTGAGAAATAAAGAGGACATTATGGGAAGTTACAGTGGTAGGAGAGTATGAATGAAATAACTTGATTCCCTTAGCACTTAGTCAGATGTTGCTGTTAATGCTTCTGTCCACATAAACATGTATTCACTGTTTTAATAAAAAGCATGCATGCGAAAGTCTCTAAATCAATGTTATCAAGAAAAAGAGAATTACTGTGGTGCCTTAAGGTAAGCACATTCCAAGCAGCCAGCCAAGAGCTACTGACACAAAATATTCCCTGCCTCTTGCCTGTACCACAGAGCTCCAAGGCTAGCAATCTCTTCTATCCCCTTTCTGTTCTCAACCTGTCAGCATGTGCTGCATATGTCATTAATATGTTAGAAATACACATTGTATTCTACTGGTGGCTTGAAAAACCAATGGAGATCTGTCCTTCGATGTCAACCGAAAGCATTTCCAATTAAAAGAAACATCAATATATCAAAAAATTCTTATTCATTGTCTGTTAATAATGGTTGGGCCGGGGAGATGGCTCAGTGGAATAAAGCACTATCCTGGCAAGCGCAAGGACCTGAGTTCAATCCCCGGTTCCGGAAAAAAAAATAATAATGGTTAAAAACATCTCACATTGGAGTTTCCCTGAACATTATATGCTGTACAATCTGAGCATCAATTTCTTTAAATAACAGTGCTGATGCACATCATACTTGCAAAATTAATTAGTTCTTCAGGAGAACACACTTGGAAAAGCATCACTAGGATGACGAAGCTAAGAGGTCAAGCATTTGGTATGCTCTCCATTGAATCCTCAAGTCATAGGACAGAGTAAACATTGGTTCAGTGAAAGAGTACCTTGGTTACAGGAATTTCCTGAGCTATCTCTTGGATCCACTTATAATATACAGAATTGAACAGAATTGAATGTTCAAATGATCTTACTGAAATGAAATAATATATCTGTGGGAGAACTGGCGAAAATCAAAGTTTATTGTGGGTTCTTTCCTTGAGCATTTTGCTAGAAACTACAAGGAACTTTATGATTGCATGTATTACAGACTGTTGAATTAATGTAATCTACACTATTATATTTTTAAAAAACTATCTCTACTCTTGATTTTTCTTAGATACAGTTTACCTAAAGGCCCAGAATTTATCTTCATTCACCGAGAGTGTTTTGTGTCTTCTCGACCAAGTATTTCCCCGACTGTTCCCCATCCATACGTCGTAACCTGCATCTGCTAGGAGGAACCCAAGGCTTCCATTGGCAAAATTCTCAAGCCAGTATGAATTATCTGCAAACAGTGCATGCTGCAGGTACACAACTGGCCGGGGACCTGGGTGGAGTGTGGGGAGAAAGGTGAGAGAAATGCATGATAATTAGAGTTTTAAAACACATTATAAACACATGGCACACAATTGTGGTGAGCAACAAGACAGTTTTCCCTTTGTCATTAGTGTAGAGCATTGTAATCACTTAAATTCAGCATCTTGACCAAATACATTGTACCTAAGAATATAATGGCTGAATTCCACAAAGTAGATTATTAAGTTCTTACAACAACTTTAAAAGTAGCTGCTGTTTTCAGGATCATTTTATAGATGTGGAAACAAGACTCAGCGAACTGAAGTAACTTTCCCCAGGGGTGACCTTGCTAACAAGATACAAACAGAGACTCCAACCTGGCTCTGTCTCAGGCCAAAGCATGTGCTTACCTGCTTCGTTGCACATATTCATCGACAGATGGTCACTGACTTAACAATTTAAGGCTTTTCAACTTTATCATAATACAAAGTATGGATCCACTCTATATCATATGTCAAATTTGAAATTTTTTATCTTTTCCCAGGTTAGTGGTATGCGACAATAATATCTTGAGGTGCTGGGCAGCAGCAGCAGCAGCAGTGAGCTTCATTGCCCAGCCGGCGAGATGATCAGAAAGGTGAGAAACCCATAGTCCACAGTACACTGTGATAAGCTAGGTATGTTCAATGCATTTTTCCTATGATATTTCAATTTATGTTGAGTTTCTTAAGTTGTAACTCCTAAGTCCAGTAGCATCTGCGTACACACACGATCTATAATGCAAAATTTATCATGCTTACTAAAGGCCTATATCTCTTCCACAAGCAGGAAAAGGGAATAGAAATAACCATTGATAAGCTCCTCACCAAGAACTCTTCCAAATCTTGAGCCTCTGCTCACTGTCAAGCATTTGAAAATGACAGTAGTAGAATCATCTCAACATACCTCTGCCAACTACCACATTCATGAGGGAAAGAGCATTTGGTGAGACAAAAAGAACCAGAATTAAAGATACAGAAAAGACACCATAATTTAATGGATAAGAATTGGGCTGTCTGAGTTAAAACTCTGTCTGAGTTCTGGTTCTGTCACTTATTATTTATGTGACTCTGGGATTAATTACAAAATTTCCTGTGCCTCAGAGTATTACTACAATTATTATGATTTATCATGTGTAAATTGATGACAGGGTTTCTGGGAGTTTTAACTGATTTAATGATTTTAGAACAATACAGCTAACAGACGGTTTCAATTGCCATGCTTTCCAAAATTCTCTCTTCTTCAGCAACATTTTCCTCCTTTCAGTTTCATATTCCCTTGCCCCCCAAGTCTCATATTGCCAAAGTTAGCAAGACACAGAATAACAAAATACAAACAAGAGATTGAAGATGCCCTGTAAAACTTGAAATTAAGATGACAGTGGATAATTTTTTATAAGTATATCCTAAAATAGAACATCTATTAAAATTTTTGTGGCTTATTTGACCCTCAACTCTAAGAATTCCATATTTTACCTGGTAGCACTATTCACATCTCACATTTTTTTGTTCTGAAACTCTTTAATTACAAAGCTCTTTGAGGGAAAGAATATTAAGTAACATGATTGTAGCTGTCGGTGAATATGGACCCTGGAAGAAACAGTACAGAAGCCACATGGTAAAAGGCAACAAACACACATTTGCCTGTAAGATTTTGCAGAGATTTTGCTTGCTCTTCTTTCCCTCCTCAGAGGTTGTGCAGTTTCAGAGGGATCACTACCACTTAACTTGATTTTTTTTTTTATTCTGGAGAGGAAGGCCCCCTGATTTTAGTAAGAACACAGGAGGTTTTGGGGAGCACCCCACTAGAATTAACTTCTTGCTAACAAGATACAAACAGGGACTTGTATTAACTTCACTAGAATTAACTTCAGTCAGCCCAGTCAATCTCTACCTAAACAGTGAGGAAATTCATTTTCCTGAAGCATATGAGAAGTCAGTAACTATCAAGATGTGGGTTGTACCTTAGCACTTGCATCCTAACAAACAGTCCTACCTGCTCAGCAAGATCTGGCTTGCTGTCTGTATTTTTACATTCTTGTCTGTCATCAGTGAGCTGGAGGGAAAAAATATCTTCCTCATTAGCCATTCAAAGAGAGCTTGGAGTGAAGTATTCCAGGTCCTGAAAGAAAATAGCTTCCCACCTAGATTGATGTACCCTGAAAAACTATCTGTCAAATTTAATGGAGAAATAAGATACTTTCTTGACAAAGGACAACTGAAGAAATTCATGACCACCAAACCAACCCTACAAAGAGTACTGATAGATATTCTAGAAAGAAACAAAAATGATCACAACTTCAAGAACAACAATGGAAAGGAAACATCAAGCAGAGCAAACAATTAAACAGAAGGGAAAAGTAGGAAACTTATAACAGGAAAACAACATGACAAAGACAAGCCAGTACATATCAGTTAGCATCATATTGTCTCCCTAGTGTAAGAACCTGAAAGAGTAAATAGGTCTGAAAGGTTCAATGGATACTGTGAAAGGGAAAGAAACTGTTCCAAGGGAAGGAACAACTTAGATGAGGGAAAGGAGAAAAAAAGGAAGGAAGGAAGGAAGGAAGGAAGGAAGGAAGGAAGGAAGGAAGAAGGAAAGAAAGAAAGAAAGAAAGAAAGAAAGAAAGAAAGAAAGAGAAAGAAAGAAAGAAAGAAAGAAAGAAAGAAAGAAAGAAAGAAAGAAAGAAAGAAAGAAAAAGTATATGGGATAGGTTGGATAATGACACTCCTGATTTCTGTGGGTCCACTGAAAGGAGCATTTAATGCTTGAATATCTTTTCTCCTTTTTAATTTTTTATATATTTTGATCAATCTTGCAGGCTTATACATGTGGTAATCTGAACAACTAATTTGAAGGCAACAATATTCAATATAACAACCATTATTGAATCCCTATCATCTTGTTTAGTGAAATTCTATATTGTTTCTAATTTTTTTAAATTATTCTTTGCAAAATAAATAAATAAATAAATTATTCTTTGTATTCTTTTTTAAAGTTTATTTATTTGTTTGTTTGTTTATCTATTTATTTATTTTGGCAGAACTGGGGACTGAACTCAGGCCCTTGCATTTGCCAGGCAAGCTTTTATTCTACTGAACCATCTCCCCAGCCCCTTTTGTATTCTTTTTAAAAAATAAAAAAAATAATTAAAAAAAATAAAGAGCACTCCAGTAACTCAAACAATTTTGGCAAAGTGATCACTAGTAGCTGGTATTAAGCTTCAGTTCCACACTGGCCTCCTCAGAGGTACATCCGTACCTGTGGACCTAGTACATTTTCTCCCATAGGGAATCCTGTTGATGGAAAGTATGTACCCATCTTCAGTGATGACTTCATGCTCTTCGCTGGGGTAGCCATTGTATGTGATGATTTCACTCTGTCCAGGGAAAGCACAGTGCTATAAGAAACTCCTTGAAGGCTAGCAAATGGGGCAAAAACAGAGCACCTGTGTGAGCCTACTGGGTTGAACTGCAGAATATCTAGAACACTAGACTATAAAATCACTTTACTGTATAATGCCTTAATTTAACATAATAGAATGTTAGAAATATATACTATTGCTATTTTGTTTGGTTAGGAGAGAGAATGTTTAGTTTTCTTTTTTTTTCTTTTTTTTTTTTTTTTTTTTGTACAGGATCTCACTATGCAGCTCAAACTCACAGTGATCCTTCTGTTTCAGCCTCCCCAGTGCTGGGATTACAGGCCTGCACCACCATACCAGTCTCAGCTGGCTCAGAGCCCCTGGGTCAGTGTCGGCAGGTGCTTAGACCGCTGAGCTATCTCCACAGCCCCAGAATGTTTAGCTTTGACCTGTTCTTCTTCTAAAGCTGTGTTTTTAAGTCACTCATCTTGTGAGGTCCTTGTAGGATTAATACTTTTAAAGTGCAAATTGAAATAGTAATTGACATATATATTATATGTATATATATACATATACATATACACATATGTATATATTAAAATAGTTTTTGATTCTAGAATATATTATTCAGACAGAAGAGCAGGCCTATTTAGCTTAATTCTTATGAAGATGTTTTTAAAAATGTATCTTTTCAGATATTTTCTTTTATAATCCTATCCCCCATTAACACTGCTATACTTGGTGCTCTCTGGAATTTTCCTTGACTTACAGCATTCATCCACACTTCAGGATTTATTTTGTTTTCCAAATCCATGAATCCATTAGCACTTAAACTTCCACAAATCAAATGAACTATTGTTAAAAACAGCCACATGGTAGGCACACCTAACAAAAAAATTCAATATTCACAGGTTAATTTTAGCCAACAATGCTGAATAGTGAGATGAAAACAATGTCCTTACAAAAACTTGAATGACACTCTGAGAAAGGTGATAATGGATAGAAGAGAACCAACATAGTAAACTCATCCCCATCACTCTTAATCTTCTCTTACATGAAGAAACTGTTCTGACTTCACGCAGTTATTCTAGTGGGATGCATTCAATGTAGTACAGAGGTTTTTTGAAAATTTTATTTTGCTCACAGGTTTTTACTTATTTTAAGTCTTTGTTCATTGGTGAGTTGCATGAGTATGTAAAGATTCAGAGCACAAGAGTCCACACCACAGCAAATGAAAGTTAGTCTGGATCTCACAAAGCTACAAAAACAGTGAACACATGAAGCTTCAGCCAGGCTGACAGGCTTACAACTACTTTAAGTGACGTGACGGTTTCCATGTGAACATCCCAAGGCAAATCTTACGTGTTTCAACGTTCAGAGTCACTCCCTTACCACGTTTTAAGCCCTTGTCTCTTTCAAGGCAGACCAGAAGGGTGAGAGCAGAGCAAGCTCATTCACCACCTGAAGGTTGCTGCAGTCAACGGACCTCACTGCAAACAAGATTTCGGACTGGTGAGTTTTTTAAAAATAGTTTTATCTCTAAATAACTTTCACTATTTTTCTTATTCTAAGGATGAACAAGAGGCTAACATCAGAGAGCCTTTAGTGCAACGAAGTTATTTATGTCTGCCTTGAAAAATATTTACTTTTGAAGCTAGACAAACTCTCACTCATTTGACATCTAGTTAAAGTTGATTTTCTATCTGAAAGTGTTATATAACATAAGATTTTTGAAAGTAGCGATAGCCTCTATTAAGTGGATCCTTTCTGCTAGGCATATTCCTCATGGTTCCATATGTATTATTTAAACCTAGAAAAATTCCATGAAGTTGGCACTAACATACCCTTCCATTTTATCAAGGAAAGGCAAGCTTAGAGATATTTAAGAGTTGCTCCAAGTGAAAGAATCCACAGATGACTAGCCTAGGCTGGGCATACAGACAGCCTTGTACCTGACTGAAACTCCCCTGTGCCTCCAAGTTGTAGGAAATCTCCATCTTACCTAGTTTTAGGTGAGTGTCACCTGCTGCTGAGGATTTCTGGTTAGGCACTTCTGAATTTCTGCTTTTGACATCAGGCTGGAGAGTGAGATATGGTTGCAGTGACAGTTAGAAACTAGAGAGATGAGAAACAGGAAGCTGCAAAAATAGTCAACCCTGGACTGTGACACACCCAAGGCGTCTCCCTGGCATACCAGAAGCTGTGATGCACTTACAAGTTGGGAAATACTAGTCGGCAGATAACCAGTGCCAGGTGCCAGGTAACAAGTTTGGCTGAATCATTCATGCTTGCACTGTTTGTCAGTCTGAGTGGGAGTGTTCAGTAATACATTCAAAACAGTGCATCAAATGGGGAGAGAATGTGCTCTGCATCCTAAGGGATAAAATCAGAGGTAATGTATGACCCTTCCCAACTCCAAAACACAACAATAAGGATCAAGGGAAGCAACATAGGCAAAGGGGCTTGTGCCAATCTAGTGTTCAGAGATAGACATGACCAACTCAATGGAGAAGTGGCGGCTATGAAACTCTTGACTCAAGTCAAGAGATTGGGGCAAGTGGTGTGGCTGTGGAAACTGACTCATATGTCAAAGGAATTTGACCTACTGTCAGTTTTAGCAGTGAGTGATATGGCTGCCAACCCAGAAACTACTGAACCACTGCTCTAGACAAAGTGGAGATGGAAGGTGAAAAAGATAAGCCAACTTAACTCTAAACACTGCATCAACTACTGGGTAATAGAAGCACATGTGCCCCTATTTTCAACTGTTCCTATTTCTACTGCCTATGGGGCCTAAGAATTTCTCATGCTCTTTCTTCTCTCAGCATGAATGTAGGAAACATTAAGTTGCTATCCAGCATGATTTAGGAGTTTTGGCTGTTTTTGTTTGGACTCAACCTCAAATCCTTTCAGATACTCAGAAACAAAGGTATTCTTTTTTGTCGAAATTCCAAAGTCTGTTCCAGTTGAGTAGGGAATTTCATACTAATTAAACAAAAGGGGAGTGAAAGCAAATGCTCCTTTTGTTTGAAGAAGAAAAAGCTATAGAACAAAAAGCTTCATTTTCATTCAGCCTGATGAAATCCATGCATCGCTCTATGGTTAGAATGATGATACTTGTAATCAATCACTCAGAGCCCTGTCTGCTTTGTGTTTATTTGTTTGTTTGTTTATTGAGACAAGGTCTTGCTGTTCTAATTACATAGCCCAGACTGGCCTCCAGTTTGTGATAATACTGCTGCCTCAGCCTCTCAAGTGCTGAGATTTCAGACATGAATCTCCACACCTGGCACAGCCCTGGTTTTAAATGATCCTTTCAAAACAAATTATAATGGACACTTCAGAGAGTTCTATGAAGCACAATGTTATTCCTCTTTTAATGTTGATTTATTGCCATGACTTCATATTTAAATAGCACAGATATAGTTAATTTCCCAGGACCTTACACAGTGCAGACTTGCTTAGGCATCAAAAAGATTCCCTATACTATTGGCTAATCATATTCCTCTCTCAACTTTGAGAGTTATTTAATAATCTGAGCAATTCTTTTACTTGTACAAGACAAGGCAGTACCAACTAATTGAATCTAGCATTTGTGATCATGTTTTACCCCTCTGTTTCCCTAGCTCAGTAAGTTTTCAACATATTGTCTAACATTGCATATTACTTTATGTAGTAGTAGTTATATATTACATAAACTTAAATGTAATAAGTATTATACAACATGTAATTATTATACTGTTTAATATTCACATTGATTTAAAAAATAAATTAAAACTACTGCCTTGACCAGATGGAAAACAAAATAACTTCAGCTGTCTAGAACCTCAATTATTTCATTTTTCCTTTCATAGAACTAGATAAAATTAGAGTTTAAAAGGGCTCTTGAACAACATATATTAAGGAGGAATATTTTGGAAGAACTATCATATTTTTTATATCTTGATCTAAGAATCTTATTGCAGCCTGAACAAAATATGCAATGACAATTCCCCTTTAACTATGAAATTGACTGAAAATACACAGTTCAACACTGATCTCTGACTTTGAGAATGATTATCATTTTCTTTCAGTGTCCCAACTCACAACACATTTGTTGTAACAATGCTTTATCTTTTTCTTTGCTTTATTGCTTCTTTTTTCCAAAAGAGCATTTTTTTCTTAACACATGACTGTCAAAAGGCATACTTTTCTTTTGAATATAATTCAAGTTTAAAAGTTTATTTCATACACAATGAAATTGAAACTAAGGAGAATTTTCAAAAAAAGAGAAATAATTAGAAAGATTACACCCTTGAGACAAATTATGCTCAAGAGCACTGGTGGCAAATCTAGGGCACATGCACCCCAGGGGGCTGTTCACTAGGGCTGAAAGCTCTCCAAGGCTCAGTGTCACTTCCCTAGAGTAAGAGTTTCCATAAACGGGAACCAGGAATATTTCTCTTGCTCACTAAATAATTCAATCTACTTTACATCCTCAAATTCAAGAAGGAATCCACAGAACCATAAGTATATAAGTTTGTATGTACTGAAATGTGTGTAAAATGATTAAGGCACCTTCTTTGGTTTATTGAAAAATAATGAAATTATGGGCTAAAGTTTTATTTCTTTACCCATAAAGAAAAGTTGGGAACGTTCATGATAGCTATTAAAATACTTTTTTTTTTTTTTGAGATTTTACCTATTAGAGTGGAACTTGTTTTTTAGTGTTGGTGATTATGACTCTTAATTTCAACACCAAATACAGCCATCTTCAAAAATCAGTACAGTGAAAGAGTCAGAAGAAAGAACCGAGAAAAAGTTGAACAAGTCATAACTAACTAAAATACTGACAATCTTCAAAGAGGCCATAACAAGCTACTTGAACACACACTCATCTCAATTCAAAATGACCAAAAGAGAAAAATCACTTACATTTAAAGAGGAGTTATTATCAAAAGTGCAGATGTCCGTCTTTGATGACACCCATGTCCAAGGGTGGCCGGAACAGTACTATGCGCACAGCAAAAGTCAAAACTTCGTGAGAACAAAGGGAAAGGAGCGTTCCATTGAACGGAGGAAGATTATACCATCTACTCCTCCAAGCAGGTTTACCTGCGGAGCTGCTTGCTTGAGGCTCACCACTTAGGCATGCTATTCCCTCCAGCTCATTTTGTATTTGAGTCCCTGTAGGAGGTATATTCAAATGCAGATTCCTTTTTAAAAACATAAGCCCAGGGCACTTAGCCAGGTATTCAAATTGGATCTAGTTTTAGACACAATCTGGTCCAAATTTTATGGGTCAATAAAATTGTGACTGGAATACATAAAGAAGTAACATTGCTTATTTTGATACACACTCCCATGTCTTTTCTGAGTTTTCTGCTTTGTAAAATTACTGTTGAATATTCAAATTTTGCCAGCATTCTTAAAAAGTAGTTTTAGAGTGTCCTGACTGGAGTCCTTCCAGCACCACCACCACCACCCCCACCACAGTGCTTGGCTGAGTAAGAGAGTGAGTGAGTGAGTGAATGAATGAATGTAGAGGTCAAGCGTGAATAGCTTAATAACCAAGACACAGTAATAATTTTATTATTCACCAAGGAGAATTACCTGTTGGATACTTACCAATTACCTACTGGGTTAAGTGTTTTACTTTTATAGCCTATCAAGTTGGTTATAACTTCTCCTGGGTCACCATGTTCTTAGTTATTTTGAAACAAATTTCTTAACAATATCTTGTAAGTCTTACAAGAAACTTATGGAAAAGGGATCAACCTTGCTCTATGTTTGAACTAAATCAAAATAGGCATATCATTATTCACAGATTGCATAGAATACTAATACAATTAAAAATAAAACTTAATGGTATTTTTCTCCTATTTATCATCCAAATTATTCCTAAATCTGGTGATTGCTATGGTACAATCTGATAGCTTTCACATTCTCTATACTTTCTATATTCTCACTTCTCCACACATTTGAAAATCTTTAAGTGCAATAAAATCTTATGGGTGCAATCTAACAAGATTTTCAACAAATAACCAAATATGTTAGAAATCACCTTAGATTTTTTTCTAAGCATTGTCCAGTAGGAATATAATGTGGAATCTATGTAAATTTAAATTTCCTAATAGCCACACTTTAAAAAGTCTAAAGAAATCTGCAAAATAACTTTTAAAACTATGTTTTCTTTAAATCAATATATTATTTTAATGTGTAATCAACAGCATCATTAACCCAATGCTTTCCTCCTTTTTTTTTTTTTCTCTCAATCTTTGAAATCTGGTATGTGCGTGTGGTCTACTTTCTACACATCTCAGTGTGGACTAGCCACAACTTAAGTGCCTGGTCGCTACATCTGACTCCTGGATATGTATGAGGCAGTACAGCTCTGTACAGTAGCCTTGTGCTTGCTCTCTCCCCCTTCTCAACTTTCTTTCAATAGGTTCTTATTTTTCACATAGTACTCACCCCAAATACATAACTTTGTATTATGTGTTTCACGTAATTTGAATATATGTCTATCAACTTTCAGTTTGAATTATGAAACATCTTTTTTCAAGTGCATGGCTTTTGCTCTTCAATTGAGATTTATGTCCATAGGGAGCCCTTTCTGGGCCTCATCGTAGGCCTGGAAGCTTATATTTGCAATCCCATGAGTAAATTATTGGAATCCCATCAAGTTAATTTTAATCTACCACTTCCAGAGCAACCCACAGCAAGAATAAAGACACAAATATATTTCGAGTTGTGGGGAGCCAAGGGGTCCTCAGTACTGCCATGGCTGTGGCTATCCAGAACAAAGGCCTCGACCCAGGGCCAAACCTGGGTTTTATTCAGTCATGAAGGAGGAATGACTTGAAGATGAATGACTAAGACTGACAGGGAGTAGGTGTGTACTGTGAGCTGGGCTAAGTAGGAGTCCTGCATTCACCTCTGCAATATGCAGAGAGAAGGTTATGCTGAGAGTAATCTGCATTACACAATTGAGGTAGTATCTAATGTTTTGGGGTTCAGTGCTTCAGCTCTGATATGTGATCTTTCAACCTCAGGAAGTCATAGCCTCTATCTAGAGGCTGATCCCGGCTGACAGCATGGAGCCTCGGCTCTTCATCCTGTCTAGATCTGGTTCATGTTAAAGAGCAGCAGATGTGGGTTATCAGGGAAACATGTGTGTTCTCTTCAAAGATGATCCCCGGCACCTCAGCTAGATCAATATGCACTGTTTAAAGCCAGATGAAGGGATAAGGCAAAGTCCTAGCCAGCTCTGTACATATCAATATATGGAAATTCAGTCAGAAACAGCCAAAATGGAGACAATTGCTCTTCTTTCAAGGAGAGTCACTCAAGTGGCCCTCCACATAAGTCTTAATGTCTGGCAAAAAAGATGTTTATGCAATGCTAAACTATAATGCTTTATCAAAAATACAATACCCACTACTCTTATTGAGACACTAAGTCTAGAAAAATAACCTATTGGATTGACTTCATTCAAAACCAAGTCCTGTTACTGTTAAGGCAATTTTTATTTTTATTTTTATTTATTTATTTTTTAACTGGGAAAAGACATTTTATTTGACTACAGCATAATAGCAGTAAATGTCTTTGAGGTAATGTCTTTGTTCTCCAGATTTCTTTCATGCACACGGTAAGTTCTCTTATCTTGAGCAAATTTTTAAAAAATAACATTTCCTTATGAAATGTCACTAAATGATTATGTAATTATTTATACATTTGACAATTTCCTGATCTAACTCTTCTGAGACTACTGATAGAATAATAGTGGCCGTATATGCATACATACATAGCAGCTTTCGTCAGAGATCTGCATTGAGACCATAAATATCAGTAAAGATTTCACTGATTGCCCCTATGATTTGTCACTGACATAGTACAGAAGTATTTGTAGTTTTGTTTTCAGAATAGCCTCAACTGTCTTCATTTTCATCTAGAATACCTTGATCTTCTAAATGTTCTAATTCATTCGTGACATTGCAACTGTCATTTTTCTTTTTTTTGAAACAGGATCTTGCTATGCCATCATTGTTTTAAATTTCACACTGATCAAGTTTTAATCACTCTAAGGCCTTTAAAGTCCTTCAATAACTTTGCAAGCAGATCCTGTAAGAGGCAAGGCAAGCCTAGAGGCTGGGCTCCAGCACACTTGAGTTTACCTCGCCATCCCTCTTACTTTCTCTAACTTACTGTACTTACTCAATTTTCTTCATTAAGCCCAGCTTCTTGCCACCAGAGGTAGTCCCCTGCAAGTAGTGTCTAGCAGACATTGCCATTGTCAGCCAAAATTTCATTTCCTCGCAAATGAAATCCCTATCCACACTAATGAGGGTGTACTTTTTGTGGTGGGTTCATCACAATCAGAATTTAAATTGTTCAGGTGTGAATGGAGCTGCAGGCGTAGGGACCGAGACGCTGAGGACCCATGACCGAGCATCTGAGGCGATGAATAACATCTCTTTATGTCTGCAATAAAAATGGCCTCCAATAAAACTATTTTGCAAAACATGGTAAAGAAACAAAATGGAAAAAGAAAAAATGTTGAGGAAGCAGAATGTGAAGAATTCATGGTAGAAAAAGTGCTGGTCAACGGGTAGTGCATGGAAAGAGTGGCAGAGATTTATAGACACAGATGCTGACAATACACAGGAACCTGAAGGAAATATAGATTGTCCAGACTTAATTGAGACATTTCATAATTCTCACAAAGCTGGTAAAGAAAAGGAACATCTTTATCTGATGGTGTATCTGATGACAGCAAGTCAAAGATAAAGAGATGCTTCTGACAAACCTAGAGGCTTTTCCAGAGATCTTGATCCTGAGCGAATAAGTGGCACCATGGATAGAAGCGGAGAATTAATGTTTCTTATGAAATGGAAAGATTCAGATGAAGCTGACTTGGTGCTGGCCAAAGAGGCAAATAAGAAATGTCCTCAAATCGTCATTGCTTTTTATGAAGGGAGACTAATGTGGCATTGTTGTCCAGAAGATGAAGCTCAACAACTTATACCCTATCTATCTATCTGATCAATCGATCGATTGATCTATCTTTCTATCTCTCTATCATCTGTCTACCTATTACCTATCTATAAAATATGGGTCTTGATTTTTATTTTCTAGTGTGAAAACAGCATTATAATGAAAATCAAGTTTAATATGTCAGTTTTGAAAGTAATATTGGGGGAGTTGTTGGGTTTTGTTTGTTTTGCATCTATAACACTGGTTACTTTGAACAAATAAATAAAACTTTTGTAGCATTTGGTAGCCTGACATATTTCCTCTGCTTTTCTAAATGCTGGGGGGAATTGTCCACAGTCAAAATCAGAACTCATGTTTTAGCTCACATGCTTAAAGGCTATTCTGAGTTTTTTGGTTGTGTGTATATAAATAAAATACTTAAGTAAATGGTTTTTATTTTGTTTTTAAACATTCACCAAAATTAAAACTATGGATGATAAGCTCAAGTTTGAGACACCATCATTTTGAACAACTTAAGAAATAAATCACTTCCAGTTAAATAGAAAGTTTTCCTAAAGCCATAACCTTTTAAAGTTACAATAAATGGTTCTGTGATTAATTGAACAATTTAAAGTGGATATTTTCAAAGCAGACTTATCAGAATCCATATCTGTCTTTAATAAAAAAACATACAGCAGTTTACTTGCAAATTTTCCCCCACCCCTGCCTTTTTATCTAGAAGGGTGTGGTGCCAACATGAAACTCTAGCATTTGGGAGGATCTTTGGAGTTCAAGACTGGCTTGGACTACAAAGTGAGCTCAAGGCCAGCCTGAACTTCATAGCAAGACCCTGTCTCAGAAGGACAACAACAACAAAAAGAAAATGAAAAAAAAGAAAAAAGAAAAAGAAAAGAAGAAAATTCTTACCTCTACCAACAACTTCCCCACTCAGATAAGGTAGCAAGCCAAAACCTGGTTTGTTTGAATCTGCTAAGAGACTTGTCAAGGGAACATTGAGTATTCCTCAGGACCTATTAATTCACAGCAAGTTGAAATCTGCACTTAAAAGTCAGCATTCATGGATGTCTTAAGACTTGGCTCATGGAAACCTACTGAGTAGCTGGAAGTGTTCACAGTTTAGGACCTCCTAGAATAAATGAGTGGGCAAACTTGTAATTTCAGCTATTGACCTGCATGTTTTTCTTGACCCCAACTTGTTCCTTACATGTAGGTTCAATCTTTTCAGTATTTGAGTTACTATTTTCAGCAAAAGCCAGGAAAACAACTTTGTAGTAGTCAGAATGTTATCCTAACATATACTGTTTATTATAAATCATGGTGAGCAGTGGTTAATAAGTAGTTTTATATTCTATTAAAAATTATAATGTAAAATGTAATACTATGAATAGCTGTACTTACCTGCTTTTTTGATTACTCTTTATGTTTCGTAGCGCAGAAATAATATCTCCCTTTTTCCTCTTGTTTAGCTGGTTCTGTATGCCTACCTAGTTCATAAGAGGTAATTTATCATGGCATAGAAATTAAGAGCTTCAGCATCCAACAATTCTAGAGTTCAGAGAAATAATATTGTAGAGAAAACTGCCCCAAAATATCTTGTTTCCTAAACTATATGGAAGAGATAAGAATAATACCATTTTATAAGACTATCATGAAGATCAAATGGGATAATCTATGTACAGTGCTTAGACTGTATTTTCTTAAGGAAAAGGCTTAGTGAACTTGTGTGACCACGGAGGGATAGCTTTTCAAATCATATTCTTCTCCTATGAGTTTATTCATTTTTCTGTGTTTCAAACTAAAATGTCTGGGACAATGGAAAGATGGAATGTCAAAATGTGCTGGGCTGAGATTCCATAGACACCACAGGGGAACCTCTCTGTGAACAATTGATGCCCAGTCAACCACTCTTCTCTGGCCAATGTTCAGATCTCATTTAATAAGATTGCACCTATATTCCCATGTATTTAATAGGAGCACATCTATACTTCATGTATGAAAGGAAATTCTTGACAAATGAGTCTTAGCCAAAAGCATGTAATTACATGTCATGTAAGTACTATACTTTCTATAAGACCTTATGTAGGCGTTCAAAATAAAGAAGACAATCCTGGCTTTAATTATTTATTGCTCACTGACTCTGATCAGTGAACCTGGGTGATGGTAAATGCAATTTTGATATAAGACAGACATAGCCACTGCCACCAAGAAGTTGGACTCTCACCCAAGATCATTTGGAAACTGGACAGCCTTTGCACGCTCTGTTGACACCCAGTGTTCTTGTTTGCTCTAGACATCCCCAAAACTTTCTTCACAATTTTTCCTCCTCTGGAATGTCTCCTCTGACCCTTCATCCTTTTTTGACTATAGCATGCACCAAGATCAACACCTGCTTAACCATTCACAGAGCACTTTGTGTCTATATAAAATCCTAGTAACATTAACTCCATATGATAATATCCATGCTGGGATCATAACTTACAGAACATAGAGAAAAGCTCTTAGCAGCTACAGCAGCCAGGAAGTTACTTGCCATGTGTATCTTAGTTACTTCTGGTACTTAGAGTTTCAGTATGTAACATGAGAGCAGCATTGAAATCTAACTCATGCACTTTCGTGAGGACTAGATGAGATAGATGTGCATCTTGTGCAGAACTTGGCACATAGGACAAAGTCTAATATTCATCCCCTCTGTAATACTCTCCCACTGCACAGCAGATAGCATAGCACCAAGCAAAATATTGAAGAGTGTTAAGTGATTGTGAGACTAAACAGGGAATAACTGAGTGATGGATACTATGGTACAGGCAGAATTGCACTGTAAGAAGCAGAACAGCATGGAGGTTAAATAGGAGTGCTAGTCCCTGAGTAAGATAGCTTTTAGACTTATAACATTCCAGACATCCAGTCTCCTCATAGGTAAAGGGGGAAGCATACAGTGAATGAAACATCAGGGGTACTCTGAGGATCAAACAAGGTAATACACAGAAAATACTCACCACAATATTTAGTAGATATTACACGTTTAAAATATTAGGTAGAGGTGGCATCTGTAAATATGGTTAAGATAAGTACACCTAAATCTCAAGAAGTTAATTTATGGTTCAGTATAACTTCATCTATGTTGCATAATATCATGATATATTTTATTCACACGTAAATTAAGAAATACATTTTTCCATATAAATTGTGGCCAAGCTGAAAAAATATTAAGATACTATCTTCATGTTTTGGGGTTTTTTTTGTATTTTAGTACAGGGTCTATAGGGTCTACAGGGTCTCACTACACAGATTGGACTCGTAGTGATCCACCTGTGTTCAGCCTCCCAAGAGCTAGGATCACAGGCATGCACTGCCACATCTAGGCTCAATCACCATCTCAGCTTGCCCCGGGGGCAGGTCAGACACGAGCATCGTATTTTTAAGTAGTAATATTTATTAACCTTTTCAATGTAACTGGCATTGTATTAAATTATTTCAATGTGTTGTCTCACAGGAATCTGATAATAGTAACACTAACATCTCTATGGATGGGAAGGGAAGATCATAACATTTAGTAATTTGTGTTATGGATAAAAAGATAATAATAGAACTTGAAATCAAACCTAACCAATTTGACTGTAGGACCTATGTTTAAGTGTATGCTACACAAATATGCTTCTTATACCTCTTGGATCTTCATGACCACATATGGGGTGAGCTGATATCTTTGTGTTGCAGAAATAACCTAAATTGTCTATCTGACACCATACTGGTGAACAGAATGCAAGACTGGAATTGCATCTGGAAGATGGAACTCAAAAGGTGTGAGAAAATTCAGGCTGAAGTAAAAAATATCAGATACAAAAATAAAGCAAAGACCTTATGTTTTAGGATATAGTGAATTCTCAAAATCACAGGTTCTGCTATACATTGAATGAAAGTTGTTCTGTTGTAGCTGGGATAATTCTGTAATGTTGAAGGACAGAAGGACTAAGTAGGGGGGGGACTACATTTGGTAGAGACAAGTGGATGACTTCTGGTTGATCTCTTAGGTGCTGTGACTACAAAAATGCCAATATGATACATCTATTGACACACTTTCCTTCTGATTGGTGCCAACCAGGTTGGTAGACCTGGCCTAGCTCTTTGCCAACCTGGTTTGACTCATAACTTGGATAGCCTGTTTTACACATGTGTATGCACTCCTTTTTAAAATTTTTTAACCAACATACTCATGTCATTCCCATCATTAGTTCAGCTGCTCCTTTTGTCATTCTAGCTCTCATAACACTGATTTTTTCCCTAGTCTTTCTAGTCATTTTAAATGCACCCCAACTTCTGATCCTGCTCACTGTACAGATTTAAACACTAACAACCAAGTGCTCTGAGCTTCCCCACCCAGGGCAATCTCTTGTGAAGTTCCTCACCCTTGTCTCCAGAGAAACAACACAAATAGTTTAAGGAAGTACTGAGACTTTGGGATTTGGATTCAGATAACAGTGGGTTCCAGACCCAGATTAACTGCTAATTCTTGAATATTTCAGCCTACGTGACTTAACTATGTATTTGATACGTGATAAGTACTAACTAATGTTAGCTATTTTTATTGTTGCCCTCCTGGAGGCAAGATTGCTTACCAGATTTTAAATTCAATATAAATGAGAAAATTGAGGTCTACATTTTCTTTGTTTTATCCCATATCTCTAGCCTGTGACAAAAATAGGTGCAGTGTAATTTTTAGAATTAATGATGTAACTTTGAAGAATTGTTAGCAAACATATTTTCAAGGATTACCAAGACACACTGTGACCAAGGAGATGTTGGACTCTTCAAGCCCAGCATAAAATAATTTTCTGTTGAAACAACGTTTGTACAGTTTTACAGTTTTTTCCCTTCTAGAAGCTGCCAGTATGAAGATTCAGATTTCAGATTCATATAATTAATAACAGTGAAAATGATATACCTTGAAACTCCTAATAAAAAGAGATTATTAATTTTTAAAGATTTTTTTCCTTATGATGGAGCAAACAGAAATAAGAAATCCTTACTTAGGTGAGAAATGCAGTACTGTGGCAACCTCTGTTGGGGCTGAGCCACACACTGTGGGGAAATCCCAGAGGAGGCTGCGAAACATGAGTGAGACAGCTTGAGCACAGCAGCTTGTTGGGTGGAAGATGTGCATCTAGTGAGGACGCAGAGTGAAGTAGCTCTGAGAAAACAGGCAGAATCAGACTATGAGAGAGTGTTGAAAGACGGGGTAGTTAGGATTTGATGCAATACAAGAAAAGCTGAAAGTAATTGAGGCTCTGGAGTGGCACTGCTTCCTGGTGACGCAGCGTGGAGGAGTGAGAGAAAAGTAAGTAAAAAGATTGCAATTAGAGATACTAAAGAGGAAGGAGAAAAGATTTGGCAAAGATTATTGTACATCAACATGAGAGAAATACGACGCTAATCCTATTTTAGAGACTCATAATTTGTTTTTGCTTTTGTTGTTTTGTTTGTTTATTTGTGTGTTTTGGTATCAAAAATCGAACTCAAGATCTCATGCTTGCTGGATAATTTGGGTAAATTACTAAACTCTCAATGATTGTACATACTGGTATAAAAAACCTGAGGGTGGCATTGCATCAGAAACACCTGCAGCACACTGATACTGAGACTATTTTGGATAGATGAGAGAAGAACTTATGATTTTTAATAGTCGTATATTTTCTTTTGTGAGCTACCCACCATCTTTCAAATTGTATTGGATATGAACTAGCTGAATGGAATATTTTTTAAAGAATCTTGGCTTTTGCTTCTGGTTTTGAAGAAATAACAGGCTCTAAAATTGTGATCCCATCATAAAAACCAGACAATTGGAGGCAAGATAATAGAAACCAGTTTCCAGACTTTGGCAATCAGGCCATGGAGAGAACTGTGTGACCTCTGGAAAGAGGAAAATATATAACATAAGGCTTGTGAAAAATAGGATTTCCTGTTTACCAGCAATTTCTCAGTAGTAGCAGATGCAGGTGACCCAAACTGAGTTTTGTGGTCCAGACAATTTAAGGACAGTGAGACTACAATTCAAGAAGGTGAAGATACCAAAGTTTGTGCATTAGAATACTTGAGAAAGGAGCAGGGCAGAGCAAGAGCCTCAGAAATTAGTAGAGTAATTATTTGGAGCCTCCAGTCAAATTACAATCTGCCCTTTGTAATGGTGAAATTCATAAAAGTGGACAAAGAAAAATTCAGATAGAATGTTGTCCAAGAACTATAAACAAACCAGGTCCTACAATGTAAAAAAAGTCATGCAGGGACTAATATGAGTACCCTCCAAGCCAGTGTAGAGGGGTCATTCTGAATGCTTGGGACATGCAGTAAAGACTTTAGTAAGCATATGGCTTCATAGTAAGACAATACTTCCTCAGAGCAGAGGTAACTAGAGCTGGCCTGAAAAGGATAAAGTGCTGTCTTCAAAACAATCAATTTTCCTGCAACTAAACGGACTGTTCAAACATTTGCAACCTTGCCTGGGTGGATAGCCTGGTGGACTAAGTGCCTGCCTGGCAACTGCAAGAACCCAGGATCAATCCCCAGTACTGCATGCCATGCCGACCCTGTCCCCAGCATACTGAGCCAATCACCAAAACTGGGTGCAGTGGCACATGCCTGTAATCCCAGCACTGGGGAGGCTGAGACAAGAGGATCACTATGAGTCTGAGCTGTGTAGTGAGACCCTGTACCAATCAAAACTAAAAAAATTCCAACCTTCTTTAAGGAATAAAGAAAAAGTTCAGCACTGAGCAAATAAAATTCAGCATCTGGCATCAAACAAACATTGTCAAACACGCACTATAGGGCCGATAACCGGGACACAGTCCTACGCAAGGCAGTCACTGTGGTCAATGATTCCATAAGCAGGACTGTGTTAAAACATGGTTGCAATAGTCAAAGATTTGAAGAAAAACATGAAAATGAGGGAAACAGATTTTTAAAAACCACTCAAGTGGGATTTCTAAAAATAATTAACATAATATTTAAACTAATAAATGTATCCAATATGATTGCATAACTACAAAAGAAAAACTCTAGATGTGAAATGATAGGAACATGAACTATTTTGAGTACACAAAGGAAAACAACTGAAAAGTACAACTTTAGAGGCTACTGTCCTTCCCAAGCAGTCTACAGAGAGATTTACCAAAACGAGGGTTCATCAAAACTATTTGAGGGAATAAGGGCCCCAGATTTTCCAAATTTGATGTAAAGTATAAATCCACAAAAACAAGAAGCCAATAATGTTGGAGCAGTGTATATATATGAAAACTGCACCAACTCTCAGCTAAATCAAACTTCAGAATATCTTCCACGTATGACTTAGATCTTAAGTATCACCCAGAAGTCTGTGTGTTAAGAGCTGGTCCTTGGCTGATGCTGCTACTGGAGGTGATGGCAACTTTAGGCGAGGCATGGAACACACTCCCTTGGGGATTACAGAACGCTGCCTTGCCTTGCCTTTTCCCACATGCCATGACGTGAGTCATTTTGTTCCACCACACATTCAACGCCATCATATTCGGTCTGATCGCAAGCCGAAAAGCAACGGAGCCAGTTGACTGTGGACTGAAACCCCTTCAATCAGAAGCCGCAAAAATTTTTTCCTCCTTTTGTGTTATTTCTCTCATGTATTTGGTCACAGAGGTGCAAATCTAACACCATGTATAAACAAAAGCTTCTTAACAAAGAAAAAGGCGCATTGAGTAAAAAGATGGGAAACCTAGACTTATGAAAAAATTTGTATTCCAGAAGATAATGAACATTATTTAAAATGTATTGAAGAAATAAAAATGCAACTATCTCAACCTAAAATTCTGTTCTCAGAAAAAAGTTTCCTTTAGAAATGAAGACAAAAGAAAGCTTTTCTCTATTTTTTTGGAGAAATAAACACTGAGTAAATCAAGCACTCAAAGATCTGTGAAACAAGTGCTCAAAGACGTGCATTAGGCCAAAAGAAAGTGAAATAAGGAAGCTTTCAACCAGAGACAAAATAATAATATGTTGTATATTATGATATAACATAAAACATTATAATACAATTAGAATATGTTACACCTAATATAGTATTATAGGGTTCTATAGCAGTACATACTATACTTTAGAATCAATATAAAATATATTTATTGTATTTATTATATAATTACTATACAATAACAATAGAAGTAATTTACTATTACTGAAAACTAACACAAATTTAGAGCGCTGGAACCATATATATTCATCATCTCGCTATTTCCATGGATCAACAGTCTAGACTGGGTAGCTATGTCCTTGTCTCATGGTCTCAGGGGCTGCCGTCAAGGCTTTTTTCATAACAGCAGACTTTATTGTGGAGGCTAGACTTCGACACTCAAGCAGGTTTTAGGCAGAATTCGTTTTCATACAGCTGTGTTTGAGAGCCTTGTTTTTCTCTGGTTAACAGCTGGAAGATTCTAAGAGCTACACACCATTCCTTGAAGTGTGGGCGTACTTAACACATATATTTATTTTATTAGGTCAACAAGGACAATTTGCTGTTCTAGTCTACTTAGGTGTATTTTTTCCATACTGAGCCTTGCACTGAGGGCCTTCATACTGGGCTGCATCTTTATCTTAAATTTTTTTTTTCTTTTAAATTTTTGACACATGGTCTTGCCAAGTCACTAAGTTGCCCAGGTTAAGCTTGAACTTAAGATCCTCAGGGGCTGGGGGTTCAATTCCCAGGCCTGCCATACTGGCCCCGCCCCAGGGGCATCCTGAGACAACAATTGAGACTGGATGTGATGGCGTGAGCCTGTAATCCCAGCTCTCTGTGAACAGGCAGATCATTACAAGTCCGATCTAGTAGTGAGACCCTGAACACTCTGTAGACCCTTCCCTAATATATATATATATATATATATATATATCCTCTTGCCTTAGCCTCCCAGAGTGATAGAATTATATGCATATGTTTGATACTATGTAATGAAGTATAATTAGGGAATGACATCCCATCACCTTTGGTATATAATATAACTTAAATAAGGCTGGGGTGTCTACCACTTTTGCTATTCTGTTGGCTGGAAGTAAGATTCAGACTGTATCATCACTGAAGGGCAGAAGACACCAGAAGCTCAAAATTATCTGGGGTTACCTTTAGGTGTGCTCACCTTTTATCATTATAAAATTCACTTGCTTAAATAAAGAAACTGCATTTAATTTTATAAACACTCTTTCATCAGTCTAACTAGGTCTGGGTAAATTTCCTGGCATGCATCCTGTCCCAGGTAAAAATCAATATGATTGTAGTATGGAATCATTTTGTAATAAAAAAGGTTGGCAACTTTAGGGAGCAAATTTTCCATGTCTCTAGGATCGGCCACAATATCCTGTCCACCACTCCATATTGCTGTTGGAACTTCCATCTTAGTAATGTTGTACAAAGGAGGTGTAACCTAAATATAATGAAAAGAAATTAGAAACCATTACATTAAGTTTAAGCAATTTTCTCAAATGATAAAAGTGTGTAATCAGCATAGACAAAAATACAGAATCATTAAAGTGTTAAAGCACTTGAAAATGTTTGAAATACAATAATAGGCATTTCAAATAAAAAAAGAAAAGAAGATGAATGAAGAAATTAATACCAGGGAATCAATTACCAATTTATTTTCTTTCTTTCTTTCTTTCTTTCTTTCTTTCTTTCTTTCTTTCTTTCTTTCTTTCTT
>NW_004524622.1:13333585-13351296 GCF_000260255.1 Octodon degus
CTTTCTTTCTTTCTTTCTTTCTTTCTTTCTTTCTTCTTCCTTTCTTTCTCTTTTTTGCTTTCTTTCTTCCTTTGTTTGTTTCTTTTTTTCTTTCATGTATTTGGTACAGGATCTCACTATGCAGTTCAGACTCATAGTGATCCTCCTGTTTTCAGCCTCCCCAGTGCTGAGATTACAGCTGTGCACCACCACACCCAGTCTCAATGGCTGGCTCAGTGTGCCTGGGGGCAAGGCTGGCATGGCACATTGTGCTGGGGATTGAACCCCAGTCCCTCTCCTTGCCTAAACTGGTGCTTAGTCCATTGAGCTATCTCACTGGCCACCAGGGAACCAATTTTCTCAGTCCCAGGGACTCTCTTCTAAAATGAAAAGTTCACATCCATTTTTGCACAGTAAGCTTGCAGTGAGTGAGGTCTTGCTGATTCCTTTCTGTTTCTTTTCTTTTCTTTCTTTTTCTTTTCTTTTTTTTTTTTTTTTTTTTGCAGAACCAGGGATTGAACTCAGGCCCTTGTGCTTACCAGGCAACCACTTTTTCTACTGAGCCATCTCGCCCCTGGCCCCTCGCTGATTCCTGAGATAATCTCAGAACATCTTTCTTCCTATCCTCATATAAAGTATTTGCTTTTTTTTTTTTAATGGTGGCCTTTATTTATTTATTTATTTATTTATTTAATAGCCAAAATTTGAGTTTCTAAAACTTTTCTTCTCTGCTATTTGACCCCAATTTTCACTACAAATCTTGCTAAAAGCAGCCAGCTATTGCTGAGCATGCCCATGCCACAACCTTGTCACGTCTTGAATTTCCGCTGTCAGACTAACTAGTCTTAGAGTCTCACAAATTTTTAGAACATGAACAAATTATAGACAAATTTCTGCCAAAATGCAGCAGACAGCCTCTAGTCCAACAGCCAATGGACTAGAGTCCTTCCAAAATGAAGCCTCATAAGCGTGGTCTTTACTGTCTGTGTCCTGGTCAGCATTCTGGTCTTCTGAACTCCAAACAGAATCACTCATCAGACTATGCTTCCTGGAATCTAAACTCCTCTAGCCCACATCTTCAAACCTTTCCTAACTCCTCCAGCAAATCTGTTCTAAATGCCCTTACACTGCATAGTCAGATATAGCAATAACTGCCCTTTCCTAGTACCAATTTTCTGTGCTAGTTAGCCTTTCTGTCACTAAGACACAATACCCAGCACTCACAACTTAGAGAAAACAATGTTTCATGTAGCTCATGGTTTCAGGAGATTCAGGACATAGTTGGCAGGCTTGAAGGCAGAGGCCTCATGGGAAAGGAGGAGGGTGGAGTCAAGATGCTTATTTCATGGCGTCTGGGAAGCAGCAGGGCAGGCACTCCACAGCACAAAGAGAGACCAAACACAGACCCTGTCATGGTTTGTGTCTAGTTGTCCCTCCCCAAAGCCTCATGCAGTTTTGGGGCAGACATCTTGAGTTTGTGATTAATTCATGATCCAGTGCTGGAATGTTGGGTGTAAGGGTTCCTGGGGTTAGGGGTGCGAGTGCTACTCCTGACCTGGGGTGGGCAGCCTCAGTGCAAGGCAATGGAGACGCACTTGCCCAGTGCAGCCCTTGTTGCTGTTGCTCCTCCCTTTTGCTCTTGCTCTTTTTCTGTTTTCCACCACCGTGAACTGCTGTCCTCTGCCGTGTGCCAGGGTCTGCCTTGGAGGCAACTGAGTATGGACTGAAACCTCTACAGACTGTGAGCTGAATAAACATTTCCTTCCTTAATTCTGGGTGTTGGGTATTTTGTCCCAGCAACAAGAGAAAAGTAACTGAGACAGACCCCAAGCCTTTGACCCCATGGCCCACCCAGATACACTGGGAAGTTTGCTCCACCAATCCTGAGGGAAGATCCAAAATTCATTCAAATTGACATTTCATTTTAAGTGCAGCAACAGTTTTAGGAAGTGATTCAAGTTAAATGAGATGAAGCGGATGGGATTTGGAAGGCTTGCACAAAGAGGAACCATTCTTTCATACTCATTCACTTTCTCCTTTTTTCTTCAGGAAAATGTGCTAAGGAAAGATCATGTGAACACAGTTGAGGAAGGCATCCATCTGTAAGTCATGAAGAGCCTTCTCTAAAACCCACCATGCTGGCTCCTTAATTTTGGGCATATGCCCTTCAGAATGGCAAGAATATGAATTTCTGTTGATTAAATCACCCAGTTTATGGGATTTTATTATGGCAACTCAATCTAAATGACATACCTTAGTTATTTATAGTAGAAAGACTATGAGAAAGAGATAAAATGGATAAAGGCATAGCACCAAAGGAAAATGTTGTACTGGCCTGGAAGAGGCTGCTTGCAATAAAAATGAGCCTGGAAGAGAACCTGACCTGGTAACTAAGCCCCTACGCACCTCAGATGCCCTTAGAAGAGTGGTATTAGGGCAGCACTCACTGCTACATTCAAGTTGGGTATTAATTTCACTTGACAGATTAATGCCTGTGTCTCTAGATTATTAAATAATATCACTTTCTCTATAGTGGTAGGAAGTCTTGCATGTGGACTTTCAGAGAGTGGTAAATGAAAATGCATCACTTTGAGAAGGCTTTGCAAAGGGCAGAGAGGACACCAGTGCTGATGGCACTCCTCAAGCAAGAGAAGGTGGGCCCCAGGTGACCTGGCTTAGGACCCTGCAGGCTGAGTCAGGAAAAGGCTGCTTTTCCTGACTGTCATTCTCTTGGTAGTAGAACAAAAAGTGTTAATATTTAAATGTACAGGTAAAGAATAATGGTGAGTAGAAAAATACTTCTACATAGAGAAAGCAACAAACATTACAAACTTCCATAAGCACAGTGAATCAAGATTTTCTGAGAATTCCTATACTCAAATGATTTCTTTGTGCTGCTGAAGATAAATACAGAGGTCCAGAAATAGCAAAAATGAATATTAAGAGTTGGATTCAAATTATATCTGATAGGGCCCAGGGAGATAGCTTAGTAGAATAAGCGCTTGCCTAGCAAGTGCAGGGTCCTGAGTTCAATCCCCAGTACTGCAAAACAACAAAAAAAAATTTATATCTGTTAGTTTTTTGGTCAGAAGCTTTTAAAAAGTTGCCAATTAAAATTGTATATATTTATCTAGGAAAATGTTTTACTTTCTTTGTAATAAAGGATTCTGAGTGAATGACATTGGTAATCATAGCCATCTACTTTACAGTGCTTTTAATTATAGTTGTGATCAAGTTATTGGCTTTGAAACATGCAGAGTTCAGCCTGCATTTTCCCTTCTTATTCCCCAGAAATTCCAAACAAAAGACCCCTACATGAATCTGAGTCATTATGGTATCAGGATTGTCATCGAATCTGCAAGTACAAAGGTAATACCTGGGATACAACTCTCATCCGAGCCAGTCTCTTAGGGCATCTGCTACGAAGTTTTCCTAAAGAAGGTAAATACTCTTGCCAAGACAAAATTTCATTAATTATAAAGGAAAATAGAATTCTAACAGCATGCATGCGGCATGATTTCTAACTAGAGCAGGTTAAGAGAAAAACTAGATGTTTTACACCAGTTGGAGTTATGCATGTTTACTGTTGTGATACTGAAAACAATCATTTAAAAATTTTGAAATTTCTGTATCACATATTTGGAAACCTCATGTATCATTAATCTTGATTATTATTTGTTCAGCCTGAGCTTGTTCTATCAAGAAGCTAAAATAATTATTAGATGTCCTTATATAGTGGTGAAAAATAAGAGCAATAGATAATTTCTTTTATTTGGAATATTTTCTCTAAAAGATAGCTAGGTAGTACTGTCTTCCTAGATAATATCAATATTTTTGATAATGGTATCAAAAATATTTTGATACCATTTGCTGGCAGGTATTGTTAATAATTCCTAAACAGGATATTTTGGATGTATATATGTCTAATGATTCATATATCAGCTTTTAAAAGAAGCAAATGGCAATTGGAACAATTTTAGTTTATCTTATTAGAAACAGATAATAAGTCAGATGATATATTTTAATGACAGTTTGTGGGTTCTTTTCTTTTCTTCTTCTTCTTTTTTTTTTTTTTTTTTTGGTGGTACTGGGGATTGAACTCAAGACCTTGTGCTCGTCAGGCGAGTGCTTATTCTACTGAGCTTGGTTTTCTTCCAAGCATAGCTTTAATTACATTACAAAAGGTTCACTGGGAAGCAGGGAAGGGGGAGTAGATTTCAGATCCAGGAGCCCCCCGATGACATTCTGGTTGCTTGTTAGCTAAGTAGCTTTGGCAATGGACCTATCCTTTCTGAGCTTCTGAAAAAAAATGGAGATAGTAATATTCACTTTGAAATGTCACTGTAAGGCTAGAAATAATGATATGGAACACAGTTACACCCCAGGAAATAGTGTGCGATAGCAAGAGCAGACAACATTCATTGCAGTGGACAGGAAGTAGTAGGTACATAATGAGAGGATACAAGAAATAGTTCATTTGCAATATGCAACTCACTATGATTATTACTATTATTATCGTACCTGGTGGAAGTGTTCCATGTTTTGATAAGGATTTCCCCAATCAAAGGCTTGGAGTCGATCAGAATTAAAAATCTAATATAAAACAAAAACAATGACTATATTAAAATGATATTTAAAAAGCACAAATTAAATGTTAGCAAGCAATCAATATACAAAGAAGTTTGATATTATGTCCCACTCTTTTGTCACATAAGCTAAGTATGAGTAAAGATTAAGCAGTGACATACTAAAGCGTATAAAAATGGACACTGACTCTCAGAGCTGATGTTCAGTTTGCTCTTCCCACGCTTCTCCTTATGTAAGTCCACAGACAGCATGCCTCTCGGTGTCACAAGCATGTGCATTAACTTTTATTTCCAATGGTAGGAACTGAATCCAAAACTTGAACATGTGTTGTGCAAGTACACACACTCAAATATTGTTTTATCTCTGAGCTTCAACTTTAGCTTTTTACAGGCTTTTTTTTTTTTTTTTTTCAGAACCGGGGATTGAACTCAGGCCCTTGCACTTACCAGGCAAGCACGTCTTCTGAGCCATCTCTCCAGCCTCAGTTGTTTAAAATAATATATGTAGAGGGCTGGGAAGATGGCTCAGAGATCTAAGCATGTGCCTGGCAAGCACAAGGACTCGGGTTCGATCCTTGGTACCACATGCTGGGCCAGTCCTGGAATGCTGGATATGCTGTGCCTGCCACTGAAACCGAGCATGGTGGCACACACCTGTAATCCCAGCTCTGAAGAGGATGAGACAGGAATATCACTACAAGTCCACGCTGCATAAAGAGACCCTGTACTAAATAAATAAGTAAAATGGTACAAAAAAATCTGTAACTAAAAAGGGCGAGAGAGATAGCTCAGTGGCATAAGCATCTGCCTGGTAAGCTCAAGGTCCTGTGTTTAATCCCTGGTACCGCACACACACACACGTAATATCTTGGGTTATACACTGTATAATAACATGTTACATAGATACATAACAGTATACTATATATAATTATGTATTTATAAGCACATAAATATATGTATGCATTTGGTCATCAACTATAAATCTAAAACATTCAAAATTACTAATGATTAAAATATATTATGTGCAAATACAAATCTGCCCAAACAAAGCCCATTAATCTCTGTAACAAATGGATTAGTAAAAATATGGGGAAAAAGTTAAAAAACTATTACTGTTTTCACTTGAACACTTTTGTACCTTATCTATCAATATCATGACTGTATTCTCCATCTTACCACATTCTGCCTTTTGGAGTGCGAGCTCACCCACTTAGTTCTCCACATTTCTGTGTGAGGCATGGTGTTGCTCGTATTGCTCATCTGCAGGGCTGTGGCGTGTGCTGTGTTGTAAGCGGTGTAGTCCTAGGGTGAGTGTTTGGGGCACTTGGCCTGGCAATGGGTATTTTCTTCACTTTTCAAAAGGAGTGAGGCTCATGCAATGGCCGAGAATACAGGCAAGGCTTGCACAGTGAAAGACTAAATACAGACAGACACATGTTCTTGGCTCAGCAGTGATATGAATTGAATGTGTCTTGTCTCTGAGCTTGTCAAATATAGTAATGTAATAAAGCAAAAAAAATTTAACTGACAGTAAAATCACTAATGACTGATCTATTTAAATCTCTCCCTAGAATTTATTTTAACTAAAACATTTCATTACTCAGAAATGCATCACATGCTAATTAGAGAATTAAACATCTTTCTGGAATAGACGGTGTCATGTTATGTAAGGTCCTGCTGCAGCTGCTGATTCTCTAAAAGGCAAAATATACTCTTTCCTTGAAAAGGCATTTTGGGATAATGTAAAAATGGGAATGTGGCCAGACCACGAGGGACCCAGGCAGACATGGAGGACAGGAAGACCAAAGGGAGCAAAGGAAATCAAAATCAGGGGCTGGTGCTCATTCCAAAATAACCCGAGTGAGCTCTCCCGAGCTGCCTGCAGAGCCCTGTGGTGCAGTCTGAGGGCGCCCCCTTCTAGCATCCCCCAAAGCCCTGGGTATTGGGAAGCACATACCTGACCCCAGTGCAGCATAGTCTGAACAGAAGTTCCTGCAGGTGTCTTTGACATATAAACGTCCAAGCGGCTCTGCAAAGAGATAATTTCTTGTCTGTAGGCCAATCATATAATCAAAGTGAAGATTTGATAGAGATCTGAATGTTTTCTCTTTTATTTTTGTTATGTTTTTATTTATATATGCCATACCACGTCTGACCACACAATAACCAAAGAGGTCCGTCGTTAACGAATTCCTGCCTCCTCAGTTTTGCTTTTCTGTCCTAGGCAGTGACTTCACACCCTCCACAGAGGGCAGCCCCCTGGCGGCAGGTAGAGGTAGGGCACAATTTTTTCTAGACTCATCTCACAGCTTCAAGAATGTATGAGGTCAAAGGATTAAAAGACTCATGACCTCCTTCAGGCTGTGCTAAGTCCCAAAGAACATTCAGAGAAAGATTTGATTTAAAAAGCATTGAGAGTGTATCTGAACTTTTCCTTTTGCTTGCTTGAGTTTAAAAATGTCTAGGCTGGCTATATGGCTCCATGGCACAAAGCCTACCTGGCAAATAGAAGGTACGGAGTCTAATTCCCCCTACCTCAAAAAAGTCTCAATATTCTACAGACTGTATCGCTACTTTGCATGACAGAATTCATCCAATACATTAGATTTCTTCAGGGTCAAAAGAACTTGCTTCATATTTTTAATTTCATTTTTGATATAAAAAGTTGTTACTAATATTTATTTTACCAAAATGAGTATCAAAAACATCTTGGACCTTAAAAAAATACCCCTACTTATGAGCTATCCAAACCTATTAAATTAAAGTAGAACTGTCTAGGGTTGAGTTTTGGATGTGTATATTTTTTCCGAAGTTCCACAGAAACTGCTAGGCACCCCTGACATGCTGCACTAATGTTAATACCCTTCAAGCCCTGGTGAGGATTTCTGGCAGTAAAGCTTCTTCTCAGTCCTCCAACGACAGCTGGGAGCCTCTCAGTCCTGTTCTGTGAGCCATGGGTACACTAATTACATTTTATGAAACAAAAAAAAATCCTAAAATGTGCTTTCTTCACAATCCAGAGTGAACTTGCCTCATCTGCATGATACAAAGCTATCATCTTCTCAGACTCAACCCCTGATACATACCATGTTTAAGTTTTTCATATCAAATCCAGCATGGGTAAAGAGGAACCTGCTGCATAGATGATGGAATATCTTCTTACTGCACACTTTGGTGGCAACGAAGTGCTTAAACGGTGTGTGAGGGTGAAACATTTTGTCACCAAACAATGCCTGTGAGATCATTTTAAAGCACTATTAAACCTCATGAAGGAAAGAGTGAGTGATACAACTCAGACAAGAACTGGGTGGGAGGCAACGCCCGCTCCGGGTCAGTAATCAATGAAACCATGGAAGTTTATTTATTTTTTCTTTGTAGTCTTCCCAACTCACCTGTTGTGTATTTCCTCAAGAATCTTTAATCAGTATTTTTGGCACACTCCCTCAGCCCAGGTTCTAGAGGACACTAGGAAGGTTGTGGAGTCAGGCATACTTTTGTTTGAATCTGGATTTTGTCTCTTAGAACTTAGTTTCTTTTTCCTGGATTTTCTTAACTATAAAATGGAAAAACTGACATCTAAAAGGCAGAGTTGTTGAAAATCAACAGAACATGTTTAAAAGAAAACCATGCAGCTTCTAGTACCTAGTAAATATTCCAAGAAATAATTTTGATAATGATTAATGAAAAGAATCTTTTCATTAATTCCTTCTAGAGATAAGAGTTTCACCTAAAGTAGTGAATCTTTGCTAGAGAAATTTCAGGAAGGGTTGTGTGTTGAAAGTACCTCTTTAAGAAAGACTGGACCTTCAGAAGTCTTCATGTTATAACATAAATTGATATCTAATTGCTGTGTGTACTAATCCAATCTTGTCTGTTTTGACATAGCCAGTTTTATAATCTCAGGATAATAAATTAAATATAAGTTTAAAAAACACTTTCTGTGTTCTAAAATGCTTAGAAACGCCTCTTGATAGTAAAAGCTAGCATATATTTCTTCTGGAATCCTTTATTAACTGGCAATTATAACTGGAAAACAATATATTGCAGATAAGAGTAAAACCACAGGGAAAAGGTTGGCAACAAACAGAGGATCTATGAAACAAGGAAACAGACACCTGGAAAGCAACTTGGTGAAGAGCAAAAGAAGCAGAGCTCTAAGAATCAAGGAAGAGCTGATAGCCAGATGTGGTGGCAAAGGCGTATAATCCCAGCATTTGCGTGGCTGAGGTAGGAGAATTGCCACAAATTTGAAGCCAGCTTGAGCTACTGAGTAATATCAAGTCCAGTCTGAATTACAAAGTGAGACCTTGTCTCAAATAAGATGAAACAAAGCAAAAATAACAACAAAAAAAGCAGAAAAAAGAAAGAAACTGGCCCAATCATCAAGGTCAATGACACCATCCAGATTGAGTTGGCATTAGGCAAGATCACCGATTTTATCAAGTTCAACACTGGTCTGAAAAAAAAAAAAAAAGAGGGGGCCAAGGAGATAGCTCAGGAGAATAAGCACTTGCCTGGCAAGCATAAGGTCCTGAGTTCAATCCTGGCACTGAAAAAAAAAAAAAAAAAAAAGACACTGGTAACCTGTGTACGGTGACCAGAGGTGCTAACCTGGGAAGATTTGGAGTGATCACCCATAGAGAGAAGCACCCTGGCTCTTTAGATGTGCTTCACATGAAAGATGCCAATGGCAACAGCTTTGTCACCCGGCTCTCCAACATCTTCATCTCAGGAAAGGCAGCAAGCCGTGGATTTCTCTTCCATGAGGAAAAGGAATCCACTTCCCCATTGCTGAAGAAAGAGATAAGAGACTGGCAGCCAAACAGAGCAGTGGGTGAGATGGTCTCTAATGACACATTACAGAGGTCTCTGTGTTTAAAGATAATAGAGCACAAAAAATAGTTGAAGAAACATAAGCAAATGCTTAGAAATTGAAGAAGCTCAAAGAGGATTTTTTTTTTTTTCTTTTGTGGAACCGGGGATTGAGCTCAGATCCTTGTGCTTGCCAGGGAAGCACTTATTCCCCTGAGCCATTTCCCTGGCCCCCTCAAAAAGGATTTAAAAGGCAAAAGATTTATGCAATCTTTTGATACCAGAGTATCAAAGAAGATTTAATTGAACAGATAAGGAAGGAAATTCACTGCAGTGTCTGCCATACTTAGAAGTGATATAATCAGTAGACGTTTGGGGAAAGGATTTATTAAGCTTAAGTCATTGTAGGAGTCAGAAATCACAGAATAACTATACTTCAGGGACACTGGGGTCACCTTACCATAGTAACTGGGTGGAGGGAAGCCACAAGAAGCAGTCATGGAGAAGGAGTGACCTAGTAGCAGATCCCTGAAAAGTTTAAGCAGTGCGAAATGCAGATTGTGGAAGATATGGTGGTCCTACGGCCCATGGAGAGGAGTCCCATGGCCTGTGGAGAGAAACCAGGCTTCTCAAGTACTGTTTTCTGAGGAGGCCGAGTCTGAAAGTGCTGACTTTTGCCTCCTACCTCCCTGTTGCCTACTTCTAGCACAGAACTTACTGGTCCATTTGCCTTCATCATTTGCCAGTGCGATCAGGTAATACCTTGCCTTAGATGGAGCTACAAAGTGGTGTAGTCAGAAGAAGGGGTTCTGCAGCTGGGAAGGAGCCTTAGGAGCCCACAACTCAAGAAGTATAGAACATGTATTCACTGAAATCACAGCAAGGAGTTTTCCAAATCTAGGTAAATGATTCAATATTCTAGTAGAAGAGGCATATGGAACTCGAAATTGCCATAACCAGAAAAGAAACTGTCTATAAAATATCATAATAAATATTTCAGAAATTTAACAAAAGAGAAAACATTAAAAACTGTTAAGAAAAACTAATAAATGATCCACAAAGGCATGCCTATTAGAATAACTATGGATTTCTCAGCCGAGACCTGGGTGGAGAGAGCTTGAGATGAACTGTCTCAAGAGCTAAGAAAACAATTGTTGACCCAGATTTATATTCTGTAAAATTAGCTTTCAGAATTGATAAAGAAGTAGATTTTTCATGACACAGAAATATTGAAGAAGTACATAACTACTAAACCAGTGTTGCAGAAAATACTTAAGGGAATCCTAAACAAAGTCAGAGATGCCACCAGTGCTAAAGATCTCAAAGCAAATTATGCATCTAACTGAGAAAGTAGTTAAAGAAAAAGAAAGAAGTTGTTAAAAGAATCAGATTGGAAAACAATGTAATTATAGGAATCAATGAATACCTTATCATAATAATTCTCAATGTGAATAGTTTCACCTTCACGATCAAAAGGCACACAATTGCAATCAACCAAAACCAAAATACAACAACGTGGTGTTGCTTGTAGCAGAAAACCACCTCCACCAGCCAGTATACTTCAGTTTCAGTTAGTTGCTCAGGTAACCTTTAGTTTACTTCAGTTTCTATCATAGTTCCTGTTATTTCTGTTTATCAGAAAAAGTTGGTTACTCTGATGCATGCCTGGTCACTATGAAGCATATTATATGAACCCATCTCCCACTGACAAGTCATGCGGTCTCTTTACCTTCCATTTGCAGTCTTATAAAAACTTCCCTCCTTGAGTCTTCAGGGTCTGAAATTATTTTACAGTTCAGTGTCTATCAGCATCAAATAAATCTGCCTCAAAATCCTGGGTGACATTTCAGTGTTTCTGTTTGCTGCTGCATCTGGTGTGTTAGCCAGGAAGACTGACCATGTTGACCTCTTTGGCCAACGGTTATGACCCTTGTGGATGGAGCAAGGACCTCTCTACGTCCTGATGAGAAGTCATACCCCTGAGATTTCTTGAGTCCACTTGAAGGTCTGGAGGAGGATTCTTGACTCCTTGTTTGAGTGGCTCACAGCAGACCCAGAAAGGAGGCAGGTGAAGCCTTTGTGTGGTTTGGGGGAAGGAAAGTTTAACCTCTGAATACCTGTTAGATAATTGTGTGAGTGTTTGTAATGAGTGGTGAAAGCAATAGACCTTTGTGCTGTGCTCCATGGTGAAGAGGAAGGATTTTGCTCCTGCTGGAGACCATTATGCAGGGCTCTGAGTGGATCTAAATTTTTAAGACTGAAGCTGCAGGCATTTCGCTCTTGGGTGGTGACTTTCCTAGAGAGGACACAGTTCTCCTAAATTAACAGAATGTCTCACTTGAGAAGTCTTTGAGTGGACTTCTAAGGTCCTTGAATGGCCCTATCATTCAAGACAGAGTCCTGCCTTTCTTCAGTACTCCCCACCTTGTTTTGATAACTAAATAAATACAGGCTTCCCAGAGAAGATTTTTGTCTTAGCCCTCAGAGAATCTCATATTTTGTGAGAGGGTTTTGATCCTCCTGGAGCCCTGAAATAATTTCATTTATCTCATTTATTTAACCTTTTACTATTCACTCATTTGGGAATTGCAGGCCTGAGCACTCCACAATCACTAAGGGGTAATATTAACATGATATTCTCCAAACTGCAGAGTTTCATTAGGCCCCAACCTGCAGTTCCATGGATACATCTAGAAAGGACAAAACAGAGAACCTACCAATGCATCTCTGTAGTTCTGATAGCTCCAACATTGCCTAGAGGCAAGCAGCCAGCTGGGCATCTGAATGGCCTCTCTCTGAGGGGCACCCACCCTTTGTGTTGAGTCATCATTTAGGGTTATTCACCATACAAATAGAGGGTCAAAATCAGAAATAATTAGTCAGAATCCATGGTCCCTGACTGCAGGCCCAAGGATTTTTTAAAAGGGTTTTTCTGGCATTTACATTAAAATGAAATTGAATATTGCAAGACTCCCTTAGACTCTTTGCTCCCTGAGCCTGAAGAAAGACCTGAGAATTCTGACCTGGCAGATGCTGCTGCAGTTCCTTCCACCGCCACCTCTCCATTCAGCAAAAGGAAACAAAGCAACCCAGTCAAGAACTCCTCGAAGGCATCAAAAAGGGGAAGAAAAAGCCCATAAATGTGTCAAAAGTTACTACTGCTACCCAGAAAGCAGATATAAGCCCTTCACATTTTTATGAGACATAAAACTACATTCCTTATCATCTTAGGCCCCTGGAAATCCACAAATGATAACTGACTTGATCACACATGTCCACAAGAAATTCTAGTCAGATAGATCACCATACACTCTGGCCAAAGACCAACATGCAAGTTATAAGGGCTATGGATGCTAAAACTAAATGCCCATTCAGACTAAAAGAGACTATAAAAAACTTCAACCTGGACCAAACAACAACCCTTTTATTGGTCTGATGGGCTCAGACTAGGCCAGATCAGGCTCCCTTCTTGAGCTGGGCCACTGGGAACCCACAGACCACACCTATATTGGGAATCAACCTATGATTTTTCTGGTAAACATTGGAAAAGAACTCTCTGTAGTTACTTAAAAGTCCCCTCTGTAAGAAAAAGGTTACCATCACTGGGTCAACTGGGACTCTTGCCTCTTGCCCCTTCTGGATTAAATTTGTCAGTTAAACTGTGATGTTTCTGCTCAGGATCGTTTCTTGTTTTGGTGGGTTTCTGGATAGTAGCAGGAAGCAGTAGACCTTTTCATTTTCAGACCAATTGAGGGCCTGTATGAGGGCCCATAGTTTAGTTCACTATGCAGACTATCCCTGTGGGAGAGCCTCAGGCAAAGTAACTTTGTCCACACTGATAGGCACACCTAGGCATGAGTTTGTGCCCTGAGAAGACATCTCACCAATCATGAATTCCTGTCATACCTGCTAGCCTTCCTCTCATTTCACCCTGCACTTTCAAAGTTGGTCCTAATTCTGATTGTTCTCTGAGAGGGAGAATGAACCTATATCAGCCCAAGACAGCATCACAATCTTGAAATTCTGAAAGCTCTCCTCTCAGAGGTGTAAGCTGAGGCTTGCCTCAAGGTCTGGCCTTCAATCACACAGACAATATCCTATGTCAGAGGAAGAAAACTGGCATCTAGCCACACATCAGCTACCTAAAGCATTTAAGGGTCCTTCTCAGTAAAAATGCCTAATGGGGATCATCAGCCAGTGGAAGAGATGCTGAGCACACCCTGTTTATGGGTGGAAGTAGCTCAGTTAGGAATGGAGTCTAACAGGCTGGGTGTGCCTGTCTCTTTGGACAAAGTTACTTTGGCTGAGGTTGTCCCACAGGGATGATCTAAACTATGGGCTCTCATACAGGCCCTCCTCAGTTGGAATGAAAATGAAAAGGTCCACTACTTCCTGCTGCTGTCTGGAAACCCACCAAAACAGTAAAACATCCTGAGCAGAAGCACTACAATTTAACCAACAAAGGAAAGAGCCATTATGTGCCATGCCTGGCCAGTGTCTGCTCCACTATCTGCCAGGGCTGTAAGCCTGCACTCAAAATAATACAGTCCAGAGTCATAACCCCCCAAAGGGAACTGCCTTTGAAGACATTAAAATAAAGCCTTGTAAGGGCCACAGATATCTACTGGTGCTTATATGCAACTACTCAGGCTGGCCAAAGACAGTCCCTACCCACAGTGAGACGACAACAGAAGTTTGTAAGGCCCTGTTGTGAAAAATCATCCCTAGATATGGCCTACCCTGGACCACTGGCAATGACAATGGGCCTGCACTTTAGCAGAAATAACTCAAAACTGGCAGAACTGTACGACATATAGGCCACAATGCCCTAAAGAGTTAAAAAAAATAAAAACAACTCTTCAGGTATAGCTTGTAACCAGCTCTATAAAATTTAACTGAAAGACTAACAATATTTGTAGACACCCTTGCACAGAAGTATAATCAAGGTGTCCATTAGCTACCTGTACAAGTTTCAGAAATACAGCCTCAGACCTACCATTCCAGAGTTACAAGAACCCTTCTAAATGATTGCTGAAGAGTTTACCTGGACCAGTTAGCTCCTCCAGGGCTCACTCTAAAGAGATGATGCACCCAAAGCCCTGATCTGGTCACTCCGGATGCTGACCAGTCCATGCACCGCTGAAGCCTGAGGACATGGTTCACAGGATTGATCCCTACCTAAATGGATTACTCCCCTTGATTTTTGTACCCTTTTAGGCTGCTTACCCAAGTCCTTGCTTTCATTTCAGCTTATACATTTGCTTGATATTTCCAACTTGGTTTTTGTTCCCAACTTTCCTGCTACCTGTGGTTTTTGTTCTATGGACAGTTGATCCAAGAAAAGAAAAAAACAATCAACAAGGCCCTTGCCCTTATTCTTACAAATAACCAAGATTTGAGGAGGAAGAAAAGCACCCTCCAGGTCAAATTTATTCTTTAAAGAGTAGTAGTACAGAACAGATGGGCCTAAATCATGTCTCTTCCTAGAATAAACTTAAGGAAAGACTCTACAATAAGAGAAACAAACCACAAACACCCAGTGGGAATCTTACCAATCCTGGGAATGTCAGCTAGGGCCCACTCTAGGACCACTGATGGTCCTAATGTTACTGCTGCTAGTTGAGCCTTGTGTAATTGGCTTCTCCTGTTCATCTCAGAAGATCACATCATGTGTCCAGCAACGATTTGCCAGAAAACCAAAAGAGGGGAAATAGTGGGGGATTTCAGCATCACACTCTTACAACTAGACAGGTCAACCTGACCAAAAACCGACAAAGAAATATCAGAGTTGAACCACATTATTGAACAAATGGACTTAACAGATATCTACAGTGCTTTGTCCAAAAACAGAGTACACAATTTTCTCCATAGCACATCAACTTTTTCCAGAGTAGGTCTTGTCCAAGGCTATAAAGTATTCTTTAAAAAATACAAAAGAAATGAGATAATTTCCTTCATAGTGTCAACTAATAGCAGAACAAAGATAAAATCAACAGCAAAAGATGCAAACAAAAGTATGCTAACACATGAAAATTAAATAATAAAATTCAATAATACACATTATTACCTAATTAATGGATCACAGAAGAAATCAGAGACGAAATGAAAAAGCTCCTAGAATCAAATAACAACGAAAATGCGACACATCAAAATTTATGGGACACAATATATATATATATATATATATATATATATATATATATATATTTAGTACAGGGTCTCATTATGAAGATTATACTCACAGGGAGCCTCCTGTCTTCAGCCTCCCAGGCACTGGTATTACAGGCATGTGTCACCACACCCAGTCTCAATCACCAGTGTCAGAGCACCCCAGGGGCAGGGCCAGCACGGCATGCTGGGGATCAAACCCCAGCCACTGTGCACTTTAATCCACTGAGCTATCTGGCCAGCCCTTATGGGACACAATAAAAGCAGTTCTAATGGGGAATTTTATAGCTGTGAATGTATGCTTTGAAAGAACAGAGTAATCTTAAATAAATAACCTACTAATGTATTTCAAGTTCTAGAGAAACAAGAACCACCCAAATCCTAAGCTAAAGAAGAAAAGATATGAAAATTGAGTGGAAATCAATGAGATTGAAACCAAAAAACAGTACAAAGGATCAATGAATCAAAGGGTTGTTCTTTGAAAAGGTGATTTATTTCACTCCATAAGTGAAATAAATCAGAATAAATCAGATCCATGGGTTCAAATATCATAATCCCTCACAAGTGTGAGACCCTGAAAGAGTAATTAAAAATCTAAAAGGTATAACAGAGACTGTGAAAGGGAAAGAACTTGTTCAATGGGAAGGAAAAGGAGGGATGAGGAAAAGGACAAAGGAAAGAAGGGAAAAAGATGTATTTAGGTATATGCAGAATAGTTTGGATAATTGTGCTGTCGATTTCTGCTGGTCTTTGGAAAGGAGTAGTTAATGCTTAACTTTTTTTATCTTTTGAATTTCTTATAACTTCTTTGTTATTGTTTTGTTTTCTTTAAATAAATCTTGCATATTTATATCCAGAAATTTGAACAACTAATTTGAAGATAGCATCATGTAATACAGCAACCATTGTTAAATTCAAAATAAAATCATCGTATTTCACTTAGTGAAATCTTGTATTGTTTCTAATGTTGTCTTTCCTATCATTATTTTGTATTCTTTAAAAATAAAAATAAAATGAAAGCTCATAAGCCAGAAATTTCAATATTGTAATATATATTGTGCATTTGCACAAGCTTAGTACCTAGTGTAGTTTAATTATTCTATGCATTTTGTAGTCCAGTGTGAAGTTTAAATGAAATACCTCATTCCTTTCTATTCAGGATTGCTATTGAACACAAATATCAGAAATTTCAGACTCATGGAAAGTACTGTTTCGACAGTGGAAACTATAAACCCTGATGAAAGCAATAAAGAGTACATACACAAAAAGGACATTCCGAATTTCATGATGATAAAGCCAACCCTACACAGGCTCCTGACAGATGTTCTAGAGAGGAACCAAAATGATCAGAACTTCACAAATGAGATCAGAAGCAACCAACTAAATAGGGCAAGCAATTAAACACAGGAGAAAAAGGAGTAAACGACAACATGTAAGTAACATGTCAATCATGTCGATACATGTCAATTATAACCATCAATGTAAATGGACTCAATTCACCAATTAAGAGAATTGCACTGGCACAGTGGATTAGGAAACAAAATCCAACAATATACTGTATAAAAGAAACACATTTAACTCATAAACACATTCATAGGCTGAAAGTCAAAGGATGGAACACAATACTACATGCCCCAGCAACTCAGAAAAAAACAGGGGTAGCAATCCTATTCTCAGACAGTCTCAACTTCAAACCAAGAATGACCAAGGGAAATGAAGAAGACCACTCCATACTGGTTAGGGGAAAATTCCAAGAGGAAGAGGTAACATTCATAAATATGTGTGCAGCAAACATGGAAGCACCAAACTATATAAAGCAAATCTTAGTGGACATGAAAAATCTGATATCCAATACCACAGTCTTAACAGGAGACCTTACCACCCCCTTGTCCCAAAAAGATAGGTCAACCAGACAAAAAATTAGCAAAGAAATAACAGAACTGAACCAGAGCTTGAAACAAATGGACTTGGTAGACATACGCAGACTGCTCCATCCAAAAACAGCTGAATACACATTATTTCTCAGCTGCAAATGGATCATTTTCTAAAATAGACCACATACTGGTCCATAGGTCATGCTTAAGTATATGCAAGAAAACAGAAATTATCTCATGCATATTATCTGACCACAGTGCAATGAAACTGGAAATAAATGACAAAAGAAAC
>NW_004524622.1:13352146-13373682 GCF_000260255.1 Octodon degus
AAAATCATACACCATGACCAGGTAGGATTCATCCCAGGGATGCAAGGATGGTTCAATATTCGAAAATCTATAAATGTAATACACTATATCAATAGAGTGAAAACTAAAACCACATGATCATCTCCATTGATGCAGAAAAGGCTTTTGACAAAGTCCAACACTCATTCATGCTCAAAGTCCTACAGAAACTTGGAATAGATGGCCTCTACTTCAATCTGGTAAAAGCCATTTATGAAGACCCAACAGCTAACATAATCCTAAATGGAGAAAAACTGAAATATTTTACTCTTACATCTGGTACAAGATAAGCATGTTCTCTATCACCATTCCTATTCAATATAGCCCTAGAATCATTAGCTAGAGTCATTAGAAAAGAGAAAGAAATAAAAGGAATAAGAATAGGTAAAGAAGAAGTTAAATCATCATTATTTGCAGATGACATGATACTGTACTTGGAAGACCCAAAAAACTCCACCAAGAAGCTACTAAAATTAATACAGAAATTCAGTAGCATAGTAGGTTACAAAGTCAATACCCAAAAGTCATTAACATTCCTCTACTCAGATAACAAACACACTGAAAGGGAAATTAGAGAAACAATACCTTTTATAATAGCACCAAGGAAAATGAAATACCTTGGAATTAATATGATTAAGGAAGTCAAAGATCTTTTCAAGGAAAATTACTGTACTCTTAAAAAAGAGATTGTAGAGGATTTCAGAAAATGGAAAGATATTCCATGCTCCTGGATAGGAAGAACCAACATTGTGAGGATAGCCATACTCCCAAAATTTCTGTACAGATTTAATGCAATCCCTATCAAACTACCACCAACATACTCATAGAGGTAGAGAAATCATTCCTAAAATTTATTTGGAACTAGAAAAGACCTAGGATAGCAAAGGCAATCCTGGGCAATAAAGACAAGGCAGGAAGCATTACAATTCTTACTTGAAATTACACTACAAGGATAATGTGATAAAAATCAGCATGGTTTTGGCAAAGAAATAGGCTTGAGGATCAATGGAATAGACTAGAAGATGCTGAAGCTCCCACGAACACATTCAGCCATGTTATCTTTCACAAAGGAGCAAAACATACTCACTGGAAGAAAGATAACCTCTTTAACAAATGGTGCTGGAAAAACTGGCTCTCTACATGCAGAGTACTAAAACTTGACCCAGATCTATCACCATGCACTAGGATAAAGTTAAAATGGACTAAAGATCTAAACATTAAAACAGAGACACTAAATCTCCTGGTAGAGAAAGAAGGAGGAACTCTTGAAGACGTAGGGTAGGCTAAAAGTTCATGAACAAAAATCAAATCGCATGGAAAACCCTTGAAAGAATCAATAACTGGGACCTGCTCTTACTGAGAAGTTTTTTCACATCAAAAGAAATTATCAACAAAGTGAAAAGACAACCCACATATTTGGAAAAAGTCATGAGAAATTAGTACTCAGACAAAGGTCTGCTCTCTGGAATTTATAAAGAACTAGAAAATACTAGGGCCCCAAAATTTAAAAACCCAGTCCAGAAATGGGCATGTGAGATGAACACACACTTCTCAGAGGATGAAATTAAAGAAGCAAAAAATATATGAAAAAATGCTCCACATAACTAGCCATCCATGAAATGCAAATTAAAACAACTTTGAGATATCATCTCACCCCAGAAAGAATGGCAATCATAAAGAAATCAACCAACAACAAATTTTGGAGAGTCTGTGGGGAAAAGGAACCCTTCTCCACCGCTGGTGGGAATGTAGACTGGTGCAACTGTTATGGAAATCAGTGTGGAGACTCCTTAGAAAAGTTGGACTGGAAATCCCATTTCAACCAGCTATTCCTTCATTGGGAATTTTCCTGGGGGATCTGAAAACATCATATCATAGTGATATATGTGTGCCTATGTTTATAGCAGCACAAAAAAATTTGTGATAGCTAAATCTTGGAAACAACAAAGATGGCCATCACCTAAGGAATGGATGAAAAAGATGTGGTATTTTTATACAATGGAGTATTACTCAGCTATAAAGAATGATAAACTTCAAACCTTTATATTGAAGTCGATACCACTTGAAGATATACACATAAGTGAAATAAACCAGACACACATGTGTAAATATCATATAGTTTCCCTAATATAAGAACTCAAAAGAAAAAATACAAATAGAAAGGTATAATACAAGTAAAAGGAAAGCAAGAATTGGAGGACTAATTAAGTGAGGTAAAGGAGAAGAGCTAGGAAACATGACAGTGACAAGCCATACAGTTATATGTAGAAGATGGACAAGGCAATGATCCTGATGATCTCCAGAATATTTTTGTACCTAGCAGCTAATTGGAAAGATTCTCACCCTGACTAACTATATATACTGATACCTGTGAACTAAGCAACTGCACTGAAGATGGCAATTTAATAGTAGGTTCATGCTCGGAGTGCCTGTCATTCTGGTCTGTGGAATATGGGCTGCTTGTCATGACATGCCGGTTGCTGCTGTGCTGTCTCTCAGGTAGATGATTGTTTAAAAAGAAGGGTGTGGTGAATGAAGGCAGGAGATAGGAAAAAGAATGTTGTGGGACTGTCCTGCTTCAAGGATGTATATGGTTAGATTTTTGGACTTAAGTGTAAACATAAGAAGTATATAATTTTTTATGCCTATTTTAAAATATATTCTAATTTTAAATGTTTTTTTCATCATATTCTGTAGGGACTTAAAGTTCAACATATCAGTCAGTACTTGATGAAAGATACCTGTTCCATGTTATGCCTAAGATGTTTGATATTCACACAGATAGTGAGGTTAAGCTTAACAGCCTAGGTTGTATGGTAATAACAGTAAACTTCTCTCCTGGAGGGTTAGCAACCTAAGTTTGCAGACCAAAATTAGAGAAAAAGGAGGGCCACAAGGAAAGCCAACATTTTGGGCCTAGCCTTCCAAGGTCAACTAAGACTCAGGACATATGAGAACTTGTACTGTAATGTCATGTAACTCAGTAGTGTCCCAAATTTTCTGATGAAGTAGATTATGGGGCCAAAGAGGAAAGTGATCGATGATATAGCGTGTGCCCAAGGAGAGTCACACGGAGAGAAAACATTCTTTCAGGCTTTCACAGAGAGCACATTTGCCAGGCAATGGCCGTGACTCATCCACATGGCTGACACTGACAAAGGATCTACAATTTGAGGTACAGGATCTCAAGATAAATCCTGAGGGAATTTCTCTGACCTTATCAGACCTAAAAGCTACAACTCTTGTTGCATAAGTCTTGCTTTATCTTGGTCTTAACCATCCAGCAGAAAAGTATAAAAATGAAGTATAAGAAATAAAGCCATGCTGTTGTGTTGAGCTGTAGGGGACTCGGGTCAACAATTTCTGACATTGCCAGTGAAGCGGAAGACTCAATACTATTATGGACTACTGGACTCTTTTAGAGTATTTTGCTGAGTTTACACACCTATAATATTCAAATAATGGAACTTAGAAAAAAAGGGTTATACAGATGAATGTCCATTTTGTATCTGTGTATTCAAAGCGGTTAGGATAGATATATATAGTTACATTCTCTTAATGAATAGAGGGATTTGTTCTAATGGTGTTTGTAAATAGTATGTCATGTCCGCATCTTGTACAGCAAATAACCACTAGGAAGAATATATGCAATGTATTAATTATTGAAACTCTCCTACCAGTTTGGTTTGAAACTGTCTCATTGCTATTTGTTTCTCAATAAAATTATGGGGAAAAAAAGGACATTCCATGTTCATGGACTAGAAGATTCAACATTGTTAAAATCTCTATACTACCCAAAGAGATCTATAGATTCATTGCCATTTGTATAAAAATATTAATGACATTCTTCATACAACCTGAAAAACTACTACAATTTGTAAAGAACCACAAAATTAAATAACAAAGTATTATTGACCCATAAGAGCAAACCAGAGGATTGCACTATTGAATTTAAAATATACTGCAAATCTGTCATAACTTCTAAACAGCAATTGAAACAAACAACAGAATGAAGAGACAACCTACAGAATGAGAGAAAATACATTCAAAATATATACACCTGACAAAAGATCAATATCAAGAATACCTAAGTAATTCAGCATGATAGCCAAAACCCCAGAGATATGACCATTTTAAAATAAGCAATAGATGAAAAAAAAAAGCAATAGATGTAAATAGTCATTTCTCAAGGAATGACGTGCAAATGGTAAACATGCACAGAGAAATGTTCAGCATCATTCATCATCAGAAAAATGCAAATCAAGGGGGCTGGGGGAATGACTCAGTGGAATAAGTGCTTCCCTGGCAAGCGCGAGGGCCTGAGTTCAATCCCTGGTCCCACAAAAAAAAAAAAAAAAAAAAAAAGCAAATCAAAATCACAATGAGCTGTCACTTCGTTCCAGTAGAGTAAGTAGCTACTATCAAAAGAATAAAATATAAAAAGGGCTGTTAAGGACATAGGGAAAGGGAAACCTTACATTCTTTTAAGAATGTAAATTAGTAGTACAGCCACGATGAATAAGAAAATAGAGGTTCCTTAAATTAAACACACAGACGAACACATTAGCTCTCACTTACGCTGCCTTTGAGGAGTGACACAGGAAGCTTTTAGAGACAGATGAGGACACCAACTTCATCAGAACGAGCTCTCTGAACCTTGCTAATAAGATTGAACATCATCAGCAAGTCAGTGAGGATGCCTCAGGCACCCATCGTCATATTCTCAGATCTTTATAAAATGTCATCTGCCCTCTCTTGAAATTGACAGAAGTGGAGATATGCATCATTAGTTCAGATTTAAATATGAGGAAGTCACATACCTTGATGGCTTCCCTGGAAAATTTTGAAATTTTTTTCAAAGGAGTCTGAGTGTATTTCACAGTGACAACTGGTGCCAATGCAAAAAAAATCTTAATCCTTTTAGCCAGTTCTGGATTTGTAGAGAATGCTATGAAAGCTGAAAGCCAGGAAAGATAGTAGTGCACAGATTTAAACTAGTATTTCATCATTTTATGATAACAAAGCCAACCACATTCAAAATAAAGCAAAACAAATGATACAGAATAATTGCCATTTGTGGGAAGAATTTCTAAATATCCCAAGGGTGGAATTAGCTAATTCAGATTAAAGTTGATTTTCTGTCTCTGGTAGAGCATGTCTACCTATATAGGAAGTACTGACTAGAAGGTTCAGCATCCTCTGTGGATCATGCCTGACTCCTCTCTCAGGACCATCACAGTTTCATCATAGTCTGATGTCAGACCAAACAGCTAGAATCTTGGCTTCGCACTCCCTAGTTGTGTGAAGTTTCCTTTTTCATGAACATCTCAGTGTTCTCAATTGGTAAATGAGGATAGTAAGATCTTTAGATGATGTCTCATACACACACACACACACACACATACACACACAGACACACAGCAATAGTCTCATAGCCATGGGTCACAATGGTCCCCAAAATGTAGTTTGTAGTTTTTAAAAAGAAAAGTAAGAAGGGTGAGGTGCCTCCTGGCATTGCCAATGTGATCTACTCACATTTGGTCTACCCAAAAGCAAACCAAAAGTAGTAAACAGAAGTCACAAGGGTGGGGGAGATAGCTCAGTAGAATAAGCACTTGCCTGGCAAGCACAAGGGCCAGAGTTCAATCCCCAGTTCCGTCAAAAAAAAGAAGTCACAGTGACTGTTAAGGTTTTTTTTTTTTAAATTTTATTTATTTGTGTGTGTGTGTGTGTGTGTGTGTGTGTGTGTGTGTGTGTGTGGCCAGCTCAGCCCACCAGGGGACGGGGCTGGCTGGCATGTGGTGCTGGGGGATTGAACCGCGGTCCCTGATGCTTTGCTAAGCTTGTTCTAAGTAGGTGCTTTAGACCACTGAGCCATCTCACCAGCCCCAGTCACAGTGACTGTTGCATGAAAACATAGTTTTATAATTTTCTGCTTTCTTTCTGCCTTTCTCTAGCCTGTGAGATTTGGAAGGAAACCATGGACACTGTATTTATCTCTGCTAAGCCAGCACACAACCTGTGTTTCACACAACTTGTTTCACAATGCTTGTGGGGTATACAAATGAATAGATGAATATTCTTTCTTTTAGATCTATCTAGAAATCTCTTACTATTATCTTTGTTTTGTTTACTCTTCAGAAACCACCCAGAAAAAATGATTTGCTAATGCAGGTCCCAAGAGACTTCACAGAAAGCATTGATCCTTTCCACAGAGATGGAAGCACTTATATTCAATAGCACATGCCCCAAAACACACCTATGGTGGTCCCCTGGGAGTGGCCCACATAGTAGAGTTGCTCTTGTCCGGTTTTCTCTATGATAAAATCAACTGTGGCTGGAAGGTCATATTTAGCCATCTCATCCAAGCTGGGAAAGAAAAGAAACAATAATTGGAAAAAGCCAATTGGAAATCAGCCCTCTGTGAGGCCTGCAATAGTCAAAAGCATTCATTGCAGATATGGAGATTTTGCTTTTGTTGATATAAGACTAGTGTTAGTATATGATGTTATGCATCTGAGTGACTTCTCAGGCTCAGCAAGAAAGAACAGTTTAAGAAACTTCAGTTAGGTAAATACAATTTATTTTTTCTGTATTTTAGGGAAGGGTCCACAGGGTGTTCAGGGTCTCACTACTAGATCGGACTCATAGTGATTCTCCTATTTACAACCTCTGGAGAGCTAGGATTAAAGGTGTACACCACCATGCCCAGTCTCAATTGCCATCTCAGCACACCCTGGGGGCGGGGCCAGCACAGTAGGCCCAGGGGACTGAACCCCCGCTCCCTGTACCTGCTTACAGGTGCTTCAATCCGCTGAGCTATTTAACCGACCCTCAATACAATTTTTAAGGTCTTACTAATACTTTTCTTGTAGGCTACTCACACTTATTTTTTTTATATTTTATTTGTGTGTGTGTGTGTGTGTGTGTGTGTGTGTGGCCATCTCAGCCCACCAGGGGGCGGGGCTGGCTGGCATGTGGTGCTGGGTGATTGAACCGTGGTCCCTGTGCTTTGCTAAGCTTGTTCTAAGTAGGTGCTTTAGACCAGCCCCTACTCACACTTATTTTAATGCATTAGCAGATGTTATCAATCTCTTCTGAAAAAAAATTCAGTGTTTATCCAAAATACATATTTTCAAGGGCCAGCGAGATAGCTCAGCAGACTAAGCACCTCCTTAGGCAGGTGCAGGGACCAGGGGTTTAATCCCTGACACCACATGTTGTGCTGGCCCTGCCCCCTGGGTACACTAAAACAGTGACCAAGTCCCTGCGTGGTGGCTCACGCCTGCACTCCCAGCACTGGAGAGGCTGAAGACAGGAGGATCACTAAGAGTCCGAGCTGCCCAGTGAGACCCTGCACAAAATACATAAACACACACACACACACACACACACACACACACACACACAAAACAAACCACCTAATCTCAGACCTCAGCCTAGCCTGAAATGAAGCAGAATTTCCAGGAAAGAGCTCTGGTAATCTGTAAATTTATCAATGGCCTCAGGTGCTTGGGACTCAGTGTAGAGCTTAGGAAACACTCAGGGAGTCATCTGGTCCTTTACAATATTACAATGACATAATCGCACCGGGATGTGGAATTAAGAAATACCAACAACTTCCAGAAGACAAGAAGGAGATTAAGGAGCAAGTAGCTTCGCTGGTCTCTAAGACAGGGTTCTTTTACTATGCAAGTGTATGGGTTTTTCCTCTATGACCAAGTGGGTCACATGTCTGAAGCAGACAGCAGCTTTAGGCTCTGCTGAGGGAACCCTCAAGCTCTTAGCCATTCTGAGTTTGGGACATGCCCCCACCAGAAAGGAAGTGAAGCTTGAAAACAGACAGTAATGCAATAATGAGGGCGTCTCTTCAGAGCTTGAATAGAGGAAGAAAGTGGATATTTATGCATGTAAATGAGCAAAGTATACACTTACTTTATTAGCAAGTTTTTCTCACCTGAAGGCCCAGAATTCTGCCGAGGTGGGTGACAATGTCACGTGTTTTCTGGACCAGGTGTTTCCCCGGCTGTTCCCCATCCACACGTCATAACAGTCATCTGCTAGCATGAAAGCCAAACTGCTGTTGGGTAGGTTGCAAATCCAGTCACTGGCAGATGCAACTAAGCCATGCTGCAAGTATACAACAGGCTTTGGAGCTGCAAAGAAAGCAGCGAGAATTTCATGTCTGAACTCCCTCAGAGTCTATGAAAAAATCCTATTTTTTTTTAACTCACTTGTTGTGGTAGAGAACAGAGATTAAGGGATAAAATTTGTTCCCAGGAAAACCTGCAGTCTTTTCTGAGCTCCTTACTTGGGTAAGTACTCTATCTTCTTTACGTTTTATGTTTCTCATTTTCAAAACTGGATTATACAGGATGTGCTGCATAGGTTCTGGAGCCTGCTCGCCCTTGTTCAGAATGAACTTTTTTGTAGTATAGTTAATCTCTCTGTACAACAGACAATGTTTCTTAGGCTAGTCATAAGAAGTCAATAAGTAAATATACAAAAGATCTGCTAATGCAATCAGTATTAGTTTTAATACTATTACTCATATTAATAGCACTTTATTTCTGACAAAAAATCTAGAAAACATTAACATTTTCTCAAAATAATAAAAATGATAATAAAAATTCCATTTGTTGAATGTTTATTGTATCTAAGGTACTCTGATAGATTTTATAGATATTGCTTCATTTTATTTGAATTGTTACAAAGCGAAATACAAGGTTACAAGGAGGATTACATGCAACGCAAAATTGTTAATTCAATCTGAAAATCCTACTTCCTATGTAGAATAAGAATATTTTAACTAAGGAAATGAAATAAGGAAATGAGGATGTGGTTTTGAAAAAGAAAGAAAGCAGAAAAAGATTGATCAGATTTTTCTTCTCCTTTAAAATGGTTTTGATGCTACATCTGTACCTCAGGACATGATGAAAACTTGCTTGTAGGGCTACACTAGGGTTCTCAGACTGAGTAGGCTGGGAGGAATTTCAGAGAGACATCAGCCTTCTAGAAGCAAAGGATTGAGCCTAGATGCTTTATCCATATTTTGGAAAAAGGAGGGAAAAACAAGAGGTATTAACTCTACTAAAGTTAAATACTGCTAAGTAGCTGCCACAGTCCCTAGGCTTTCCCTAAGCTGAGGCTTCCGAGAGCTTATCAGAATACAGATTTCTATTTGGTGCTTTTGACAACTATGTGGCAGAAATGATAGATGAAAAGTTCAGGGAGATTTAAAATATTCTCACCAGTGTTTACAAAAGTAATGGAGTGACTATGGCAAATGGTTAGCTCTGTAGAGTCTGGAACACCATGATATCTCCCTCTCTTAAAATGGATGTATTTTTTTTTAAGCTTTCTGATGTTGAGAGATCTCGTACTGCAATATACCAATGAAGAAAAGGAGCTAAGAAGTGAGACAAGAAAACAAACTGCTTCTACCACCTGGGTCACTTTTTCCCTATACCTAGCAGCCTGCATTATAGGAAGCGAGAAAGGATTATTTAATGAAGTTTAAACATAGAACTAGTAGGGTCATATTTACCTTAAGAAATAACATTGGCTGGTAGAGAAGTGATTGCATGTGGATTAATAGGAGTTAGAAGGCATGGTAGTAGCTGAAGAACCTTTGTCCAAACATATATTTGAGTCTCAATTCTGAGAGTTTTTCAGAATAGAGAGAAATTTAAAAGGTAAAGATGAGAGATCTTGGTGATTAGCAGCACAAAAGAAAGTGAAAGAGAAGATAGTGTCAAGAATGACTCCTAATTTTCTGATTTTCAAAACTGTACAGTGGCGTCAGTTGAGTAAGAACATATTCTCTTTTGTTTTCCATGTTTGGAAGCTGATGATGAGAGACAAAGTGTCTGAAAATCGTTTAAAAAATGAAAGAGTTGTGCAGATTAAATAAAGGCAGAGGTTGGATCTTCCAATTGAAGGAACTTCATCTTATTTCAGAAAAAAAAATTACTCTGCTGCTATGAGGACTTCTAGGTATTTGTGCTTGAAGTACTTTTTCATTTCATAAAAAACTGATCATACCTGTCTTCTCTAGGCATCGTCTTCCATAGGGAATCCTATAAGTTCCAAGGATATAGCCATCTTTTGTCACAATATCATACTTTTCATAAGGATAACCCCAATAGGAAATAATCTGGCTCTAAAACAAGGAAAGAATATGTTTATGACATAATCTTTTACTTCTTAGACAATCATTGCAATATACTACTCTACATTGCATCTTCCTGTTATTTGATCTATGGATAAGATCAGAAAAATACTTGGAAAACTAGGAAGATGGGGGAGGATTCCTGAAACTGTGGCGTGCAGCGACATGGGGAAGGCAGGATGGAATGACCCAACAGTTACGCTTCTACGTAGCAGTTTGCTTAGGAAAGATCTCTGGTTATGTTTGTTGGCCTCATATTTTCATATTATCTCATTCTTAAAAGGTGTTGACAAAAATTATATATGAATGTAATGAGGGGAACTACTGTACCCTTGTGAGTACCTTGTAGCTGGTAAGTGTGATATTACTCACTCTCAGAATCTGGACCAAGAAAGCCAGGCAGAAAAGGCCAGACTGAATAAGATGGCTTGCCACAAATTAACTTTACAGGTGATAAAGTGATGACCAAAACCAAAACCAAAACCAGACCTCATCCTTCCTTCTATCTCATGTTCAAGATTTTCACTGGCTAAGCTAAGGACAGAGAATGAACTCATGGATTAGTAAATGAAATCCCAGCTGTAGATACAAAGGAAGAGAGAAACTGGTGCATATCTGGTGCATGTTGTCATCTGTATCCTGTCTCATTCATCCTTAAAAGGGCCTTTGAGCTGTACCTGTGTTACGGCTAAGAAAACTGTTCAGAAAGATAAGTAACTTGTCTGAGAAAAAGATAAAGACAAGATTGATGACAAAGGAAGTTTAGCTCCAAAGTCTAAATCTTTCTCACAAGATTATGCAATTGTCCATGTCAGGCAGACAGATGCATACATAATTTGGAAGACTACATAGAGCAGTGGTCAAAAGCCCAGATCAGGAAACTTTAAGCCATTGAATTCCTGCTTATCCTCCTATTAGCTATGTCACCGTGAGAATTTCTTAACCTGTTTGTGTTTATTTTACTACTAGAGATAACAATAGAGGAAAAATAATTTTGATTAAGCTACAGAATCAAGTCCTAGTTTATTAGCCAAAGAAGTACACTGGCATACCTCATGAAATTAAAAAAAGGTGCTGTACCAAACGCCTCAAGAGTAACTCAAGAATACAGGGGTCATCAGTACTGGCTTGTGAGTCCTTCTGTTCAGGAACCCCCAACCCTGCTGCTGCCTTCCCCTGCTTCCCCTGCCCCTTCCTGCTACGTGTGAGCTCAACCTGCCAAGAGATTGAATAGGTTTGCTCCACTTTGGACCAGATCTTTCACTTTTTGCATAGAAGCCATGCCTAGCAATAGGGAGGAAGCACAGATTTAGTCACTGGTAGAGTTTTTGAAAATTAGGAACACCCAGTGCATCTAACATCATGATTACTTAATAATGCCTTATGAGAGTAGATTTTTTTCTCAGAATACAGCTTACAATGTTCATATTAGCTTCGGGATTCACGTTCCCTCTGTTCTCATCACAACCATATGTAGATCCCAGAAGAAGCATCCAGCAGGCTGCTGCTAAAATCTGCCACATTTGTAGTTGGCGTGGGAAAGGAAAATTAAGAGTATTTTTCATCAAAGGATGGACAATTACTCTGCAGGAGGCAACTGGTACCGGCTTTGTAGAACACCGCTGTGGGGAGAACAGAAACATATTTCTAGGTTGTGCATTAGCAAGTAATATAGTGAACTACTCAGAACTTACTCCATAAAAAACTTCTGAAATGACAACTTTTTTTTATTAAGAAAACAAACAAAGGAAGGGGAAAAAATTTCGTCTTCAGCAGATAGTGGAACAAACTAAAGAGATAGAGAATGTGTAGAAAAAGAAATAATGGTCAATAATCAAAGCACCTTTAGCATCTCCAGTATCAACCTGGTTGTTTTGCTTTGATTTGTGGTGCTAGAGATTAAACCCATGTATTACACATGCTAGACAAGTGTTTTGATACTGAGCTACACCCTTGCCTGACAGATAAATTGTTTTTGTTTGTCAGTGAAGGTAAGAGCAAGCATTGGCGAAATCTTTATGGAAAGAAAATTATTATACCTTGAAAATTTAAAAATAATTTGTATCTTTCATTCTGTAATTTTATTTCCAGAAATACACCTAAAAGAAAAAAATCTTAATTAAGTAAAATTTTGCCAAATAAAGATTGGTGTGATAAATTATGGATGAAAAAGTAGAATTAATTAAGTAATCAGGCATTATGTGTGATATGCGAAATATACTGCAAAATATTAAGAGAAATTAGACTGTAAATTGTGCATTTATTTTGTGTTCAATAACGAAATACACCACAGAGGAAAAAAGAGTAAACAGTAGTTTTAATTGTTATGTCTAGACAGTGGTTATTTGGATTGTTATCTTATTTTTAAAATGCTTTCTATACTTTGCATAATTTTTTATACTCAGTATTACCTCATAGAAAATAAGTTATTAGTGTAAGAGAAAAAAATTTAATTCATAAAAATTATGGAGGTAAGCTATGATGTATGCTCCCTTTTGCCTTCGAAACTGCTGAGGTTTAAAAGCAAATAGTGAAAAAAATAACCAACCAATTTGCAAAAATAATAAAGGAGACATTTTACAGGAATACTTCCTTCTGCTGCTGTCTCTATCAGAAACAGAACTTCAGATTATGTAAAAATAAATTCTATTTGCCAATCTGTCCTGGTTTGTGCCCGGTATGACAGAGATGGTAAACCTTCTACTGTAGGAAATGAAAGAATTTTCATACCATGCTTTCCCTATTTTAAGGCTCGTGAATTTGGCCTGGATTTTGTTGGCCATACTCCCTATTTGATTACATGCATTGATATATTTTTGCATAAATACTGTTCTTAATAACATATGAATTATATGTTAAACATGATTTTATATTAATATATGGACCTACCAATTAACATAGCTGAATTCTGGTACATCACTATGACAATGTTTATAACATCAACAATAGCAATACTTATTACCATTAGGACTATGTATTGAATACCTACTATGTACCCAATAATGCGTCATACATTCATTATCTCACTTTTTTCTCAAAAGCCCCAGAGGAATACAAATATTATTTTATTTTATTTCAAATGAAACTGGGTATTACAGAAGTCAAGTAATTTGTCCATAAATACATAACCAAAAAGGCTTAATCTGAATTTATATTATCTAACCTTAAGGAAATGCTCCTAAGATCCTTTATATCTTAACTACTCAGTTCGTTTTGAATAGATTCACCAAGGCAGCCTGGCTAGCATGTGTCCGATTGTTTTTCTCAGTGTGTCCAGTAGACCACAAGCAATGCAATAATCATCACCATCATGATAATCCTCAAAACAATGAAGACATTTAGACTTCACCGAAGCCAAACTGACTGAAAATCTACGGGGTTGGTTGGGGGAGCTGACTCAGTTATCTGCATTTTAAACTATCATTAAAAGTGCTTCATACACATTCCAAAGTTTGAAGAAAAAATAGACTGAAAAAAATATTTTATATTCATTTCTCTCTTGAAGATCTACCATGGGTGTTTTTGTAAATGCTTATCAAATCAGTGGAAGCATGAGGAGTAAATGCATACATCATTAAATCTTAATGACTGACCCAGATTGACTCATTAGTTTGTATCTCGTCTGTCTTACTTGGCATCAGTCCATGGTACCTCAGCTGTTTCTCTTCCCCTGTAATTTTAAGAGTTGATTATATCTTTAACTCAGGACTGTATCCTACAGCAAAGTAGCAGGAAAATTTTGAAAAGCTGATCTTCTCTTTCACAGCATTGACCACTTAGGTGCTCTGATTTCTGCTGAGTGTTGAGTGTGTTGAGACATTAAGAATTGTACTCAGCGAGTGAACCTAGGTGACCCAGGGTGGAGCAGATTCAGCTCCTTTGAACTGGCTGTACTGGAGTTCCTGTGAGGACTGGTGATGGTAGCAGGGAGGAGGGCCAGATTCATGGCTAGGACACTATGCTGCATGAAGGGATGGGGCTCCAAGGATGGTGCCACAGGAAGGTATTGTCATGATGGGTGGCTTTTTGCAGCTGTGACTCACATATCTCAGTTTTAATCCTCTCTATAATGGATTTGGATACCGAAGGCAACACACCTAGGCAAAGAGAGACTATGTGCTCTACTTTGTAAGGAGTGGCAAATCCAATACAAACAGATTCATTTCAGACACCTCTCAACAGGATATAGTTTGGCCTGTCTAGGCCTCATACTGGTAACTCTAATTGTTGGGTAAATATGCCTGGTTGAGGTCCCTCTCCACAATGATATTCCAACAGTCCTCATTCTTTGACCTGTTTCTATGACAGCTTCCCACTGAATATTACCTTCTCATGTGTCATATTGTACACTATAGCATACAGAGATATTAGACTAAGAAAATACCAGTTGGCATGATATCTAGGTCAACCTCAGTTTTTGAAGGTGAGAACTCTGACTTCTGGTTCCCAGATTAAATCAATATGGATTATATATAATCTACAGTGAGTTACTCTGGTTTATTACTCTAAATGAGCATTTCATGTTGCCATATAAAACATGATTTCCATGGATATTTGTAAAGAGGACCGACCTCATATGTAAATATATATTAAACTATATATAAATATAAATGTATATTTTATATAAGACTTGACGGTTAATCACATATGAATACTATAGACATAAATTGGAGAATTTTAATTTACATTTTCTTAGCTAAGGCTCAGAAAATTCCTATAACCAAGATACTATTTAATTTTGTGCAATTTTTCTACAATCTTACTTGCTCATATTTTTATTGCTTGAATAGCATTTAAACATTCTAGGACTTGATTTCTTCAAGGAGCATAGTGAATAAATACTACTCTAATAATTACTTCTTTTGCTATGCATGATAGTCATACACAGAGGAAAGGCTGAAAAATGGAAGTAGACAAATACCAGACCTTTGTCTTTCAAAAGTTTCTTCAGGCAGATACCATCTGTGACCGGAGGTGGCTGCTGCAGTCTTGCGCAAATTTAGTTGGAAACAAGATACTATCAGGAGTATCAGACTCATACTCATACCTGAACATTTTCTTGCCTCAATACCAGCTGTTTGTTTTCACCTATGGACTGCTGCCAGCGGGAACTGAGAAACTTTTGGGGTTTTTTTTTGTGGAACTGGGGATTGAACTCAGACCCTTGCGCTTGCCAGGGAAGTGCTTATTCTACTGAGCCATCTCCCAGGCCCTGAGAAACATTTTAAAGAATATTGCACTACTGCATTTTTCAGTTCATATCTAAATATTTTACCTCACATGAGTGTGAATTGTATATAAGCAGGTTTCATAAAAAATACCTTTTTCACTGATAGATGTACATTGTTGGTAGAATCAAGGATAGCATTTCTCAATAAAAAATAACAGAAACTTTTATTCTATGATTTTCATTGCTCTGAAACAGGAACTGTCAGCCTTGGCAAACAGACCTTCACCAGAGCTTATGCACAGCAGCAGCCTTCTGACTGGGTTACACATTAATTTTCATTATGCTGTGAAACGGAGGTGAGAATCGGCCAGGATATGCGGATACAAGATCCGTATGCTTTTGTACCAAAAGGACATGAAGGCCAGTGTCTACCTTTGGCCTTCTGACGCATCACAGTTTGTTCAGTGATAACTCGAGGTGGTGGTGAGTATTTTCTTAAGCACACTGAGTTAAAAGTCTACCTCTGTTCTTCAGGGATTATGCCAAGCTGAAGAGTGTGGTGGCTCTGCGATGCTTGGCTGCTGGGAGTGGCACCGGCCCCAGCTACAGCGCCCCTGTCCCCAAGCAGTCCTTTAACTTCCCTGGAACTTAGTTCCACATCAGTATTATGAGGATAACAACACTTACCTGTAGGGGCAGCTTAATATGAAAATAATTATATCATAAATAAAATAGCACAGAGCATCTGAAAAACATCTAACAACGTTTGACTCTCAATAAATGGCAGCTAGTATGACAACATCTCTTCTACTATCCAGTGACTTTTCCAGATGTATTTTTCTTGGCTCAACCATATTACAGACTTGACTGTATCATAACAAACTTATCTTTTGGTGTCTCTGGCCTTCCTCACCCAGGGTATTGAACAATTCTTTCCATTGAATTGTGAAACATGGTAGCATACTCTGCACTAACACTTCTTTTCAAGTAGAATCATGGAAAAGCAGTTAAGAACTTCTGTTTTCTGGGCCAGCCAGATAGCTCAGCAACAATTGAGACTGGGCATGGTAGTGCATACCTGTAATCTCAGCACTTGGGAGACTGAGAACAGGAGAATCACTACAAGTCCGATCTCCGTAGTGAGATACTGTACACCCTGTAGGCCCTGACTAAATTCATAAAAATAGTGAAAGAAGAAATTTTGTTTTCTTCTTATTGTTGTATGTCTTATTTGTTATTATTTCATTTTTGACTATGTAGAGTGGCCTTCCTACTTCGTCTATAATTTTTAGGTCATGGAATGAGACATTACAGGCTTGCTCATTGTAATTATCATTTTTTACTTCTCGTAAATGCCAACTAAGAATTTAGGAAAGGTTTATTTTACTTGTGTTTCTTTCACTAACCCTTAATCTCTCATAAAATTAGTCTCAAAATATTAATTTGTTAATGTGTCCAAAAAATTCATGGAAATATCAACAGTCATTAGAAAACTAGGGTACATTTAAATTCATTAGAAGATAACTTAAAAGAGGTGCAAATCTGCCTTAACAATTTGACCAAAATCGTTATAAGTAACAAAACTGAAATGAAATAGGGTCCAAAAAAAGAGAAAATATCTTTTGTTATGTAGGTTACCTGGAAGATAAGTAAGTCATGTTTAAAAGTCAATGTGATCTGTATAATAAAATGAAAGTAATCACAACCAAAGAAATTTGTGAAAATTGCTACAAAATTATATGCAAAAATATCTCTATATAAAAAGAAGGCAAGGGCCGGGGAGATGGCTCAGTATGAAAAGCGCTTGACTGGCAAATGCAAGGATCTGAGTTCAATCCCTGGTTCAGCCAAAAATACTACTACTACTACTACTACTACTACTACTACTACTACTACTAATAATAATAATAATAATAATAATAAAAGGAAGGCAAATACAAAGTTGTTAGGAGCTGTTCAATCAAAGCTGCTTTTTTGTCATCAATGATATTTTTTGTTACATCTTCCTTGATTAGTGAGCTTGAACAAAATCCCAAGGCAGAGGAAGAGTTTATGGAAGAAAGAAAAGAGCTACATACCACATGTTTTTCAGGGAAAGTTTAAATGACCCAACTTTATTATGAACCAATATTACATATATTATTATAACCAGGCTAAGCAACAAAATGAAAAAATAAAGTGAGAAAAATTAGAAAAAAAGAGAGGTAAGGAAAAAGGAAAGAAGAGAAAGAAAGAAAAAAGAAGAAAGGAAAAAAGGAGAGAATGCAAGAAGGAAAGAGAGAAGGAAGAAAGAGGGAAAGATGGATGGGCATGAAACAGAGTAAGCCTAGATAATTTAGGTCCTGTTTTGTCACTCCCTGGCTTAATTAGGTATGTTGAAGAATTTCTCCATGTTCAGCGATTGCTAAAACAATTCTCCAGTAGACATGAAAAGTACTCGTACTTTGCATATCTATATTTTCCAGTGAGATGTGAGTAGAAAGCTACGGTGTCCTTCATTCCCTTTATTTTCATTCTAAACATCTACTCATATTCTCAGCTAGGTAACTCAGAACAGTGAAAGCTCTAGAAGAAGAGTGCAAAGCCAGATGTTCTGAGGTCTGGGCCTACGTTTTCCCACTGGGATACAACACAGGGCACACTCTACCTCATCAGGTCATTCCAAAGAGTTAATGTGAAATGATGGTACAAATCAGGAAGAATTTCAAAATCTGGGAATATAAGGCAGGATGCGTGTCTTTAGAAAGCACTAGGAAACACTCAGCCACCCTATCTTTGGCAAAAGAGCCAAATATACTCACTGGAAGAAAGATAGCCTCTTTAACAAAGGGTGCTGGAAAAATTGGCTCTCTACATGCCGAAAACTAAAACTTGACCCAGGTCTATCACCATGTACTAAGCTAAAGTCAGAATGGAATAAAAATCTAAACATTAAAGCAGAGACACTAAATTTCCTGGAGTAGAAAAGAGAATTAACTCTTGAAGACATAGGGATAGGCAAAAAGTTCACGAACAAAAATCAAATCACAGGGGAAACAGTTGAAAGAATTAACAACTGGGACCTGATCTTACTGAGAAGTTTTTGCACGTCAAAAGAAATTACCAACAAAGTGAAAAGACAACCCTCAAATTTGGAAAAAAAAATCATGACAAATAAGTACCCAGACAAAGGTCTTCTCTCTAGAATTTATGCAGAACTAAAAAACACTAGGGCCCAAAATTTAAAGACCCAATCCAGAAATGGGCATCTGAGATGAACACACACTTCTCAGAGGATGAAAATAAAGAAGTGAATAAATATATGAAAAAATGATCCACATCACTAGCCATCTGCGAAATGCAAATTAAAACAACATTGAAATATCATCTCATCCCAGAAAGAATGGCTATCATAAAGAAATCAACCAACAACAAATGTTGGAGAGGCTGTGGGGAAAAAGGACCTTTCTCCACTGCTGGTGGGAATGTAGACTGGTACAACCATTATGGAAATCAGTGTGGAAGCTCCTTAGAAAAGTTGGACTGGAAATCCCTTTTAAACCAGCTATTCCTCTACTGGGAATTTTCCCAGAGGATCTGAAAACATCATATCACAGTGATATATGTGTGCCTATGTTTACAGCAGCACAATTTGTGATAGCCAAATCTTGGAAACAACCAAGATGCCCACACCTGAGGAATGGATGAGAAAGATGTGGTATTTTCATACAATGCAGTATTACTCAGCTATAAAGAATGATAAACTCGAAGCCTTTATATTGAAGTGGATGTCACTTGAAGATATACTACAAGTGAAATAAACCAGACACACATGTGTAAATATCAAATAGTTTCCCTAGTATAAGAACTCAAAAGAAGAAATACAAATAGAAAGGTATAATACAAGTAAAAGGAAAGCAAGACCTCGAGGACTAACTAATTAAGAGAGGTAAAGGAGAAGAGCTAGGAAACATGACAGTGACAAGCCATACAGTTATATGTAGAAGATGGACAAGGCAATGGTCCTGAGAATCACCAGAAGATTTTTGAATCTAGCAGTTAATTGGAAAGATTCTCACCCTGACTAACTATATATACTGATACCTGTGAACTAAGCAACTGCACTGAAGATGGCAATTTGTAATAGTAGGTTCACGTCATTCTGGTCATCTGAATACGGGCTGCTTGTCATGACATGCCAGTTGCTGCTGTGCTGTCTCTTGGGTAGATGATTGCTCAAAAAGAAAGAGGTGGTGAATGAAGGCAGGAGACAGGAAAAGGAATGTTGTGGGACTATTCTGCTACAAGGTTGTATATGGTTTGATTTCTGGACTTATGTGTAAACATAAGAATTATATAATTCTTTATGCCTATTTTAAAAATATATTCTAATTTTCAAATGTTCTTTCATCATATTCTGTAGGGACTTAAAGTTCAACATATCAATACTTGATGAAAAATACCTGTTGCATGTTATGCCTAAAATGTTTGATATTCAGACAGATAGTGAGGTTAAGCTTAACAGCCTAGGTTGTATGGTAATAACAATAAGCTTCTCTTCTGGAGGGTTAGCAACCTAAGTTTGCAGACCAAAATTAGAGAAAAAGGAGGGCCACAAGGAAAGCCAACATTTTGGCCCTAGCCTTCCAAGGTCAATTAAGACTCAGGACATATGAGAACCTGTACTGTAACGTCATGGAACTAGGTAGTGTCCCAAATTTTCTGATCAAGGAGATTATGGGGCCAAAGAGGAAAGTGATCGATGATGTACAGTGTGCCTAAGGAGAGTCACATGGAGAGAAAACATTCTCTCAGGCTTTCACAGAGAGCACACTGGCCAAGCAATGGCTGTGACTCATCCACATGACTTTCATTGACAAAGGATCTACAATCTGAGGTGCAGGATCTCAGGATAAATGCTGAGAGAATTTCACTGACCTTCTCAGACCCATAAGCTACACCTCTTGTTGCATAAGTCTTGTTTTATCTTGGTCTTAACCATCCAGCTGAAAAGTATAAAAATGAAGTATAAGAAGTAAAACCATGCAGTTATGTTGAGCTGCAGGGGACTCAGGTCAACAATTTCTGACATTGCCAGTGAAGCAGAAACCCCAATACTATTATGGACTACTGGACTCTTAGAATATTTTTGCTGCATTAACACACCTATATTATTCAAATAACAGAAATAAACAAAAAAGGGGATACAGATGAATGTTCATTTTGTATCTATATATTCAAAATGTTTAGGATAGATATATAGTTACATTCTCTTAATGAATAGAGGGATTTGTTCTAATAGAGTTTGTAAATAGGATATCATGTCCTCATCTTGTACAGCAAATAACCACTAGGAAGAATGTATGCAATATGTTAATTATTGAAACTGTCCTATCAGTTTGGTTTGAAACTGTCTGATTGCTATTTGTTTATCATAATTTTATAAAATTATGGAAAAAAAGAAAAAAGAAAGCACTAGGAGCAGGTGAGTACCTTTGCTGTGTTTCTAAATTCATACCAATGAAGTTACAACCAATTTCTCCTTTGGTGGCCTTTGAATGAACATATCTGGAAAGGGGTCGTAGGCTTAATGCCAAATTATTCTACCATAACAACCACGTTCATCGCAGAGGCTTTGTAAGCTCATCCTTTAGCTTAGTACATATTTAAGTGAGCTGAAAAAAGAAGCAAATCCCACAATGAAACAGAGGGTTTCTCTCCTGCTGTCTCCTAGTCACCCACCCTCTTCTGTGTGTTTGATGTTTGACTCCTACTGCCAGTCACATCCACAGGCCTCCATTCCCATTCTTGCTGATCCTGTAGCACTCTATCCTCTGTCCAGTGCTCACTGTTTCTCCCCATCATTATTCTTTGAAGCATCTCTCTTTAACTGCATACTTTCATACACACACACATGCTTGTGCGTGCGTGCATGCACACACTTACACACACACACACACTGAACTCCATGAGTCCTATCCCAGTTATCTGAGTTCTAATATTGTATGTCCCTGAGACTTCATGATGTTTCCACTTTAATTTCTCTTGCCTTTTTTTTTTTACTGGCTCAGCCCACCCTGAGAGTGGGTCTGGCCTGGCAAGTAGTGCTGGGGATCAAACTGTGGTCCCTTGCACCTGCCTAAGCAGGCACTTTAGACCGCTGAGCTAACTCACCAGCCCTTCTTTTATAATATATAT
>NW_004524622.1:13373782-13390063 GCF_000260255.1 Octodon degus
CTCCCTTCAACCCCCACTTCCCTCATTTACAAAAGTTTTCTTTCCATTTTTTCCTTCTATTCTCCCTTTTTCTTTTCCCTTCCTTCCTTTCCTCCTTCCTCTCCCTTCTTCTCCTTCCCATTTGAACATTTGCTTCCTATTTCCCAACATCTATTATACATTTTTGTCCTTATTTAATATAGCATATCCCAAATAAAATTATTTTCTATTCCTCTTCAACTCTGTTTCCTCCACTCCATTCTAGATACTTCTTTTCCCTTATTGATGAGAACTTAGCACTTACAAATGTTCTCATATTCTCTGACTTTCTCAGATCTTATCACCAATTTATTACTAAATAATGATATTCTTTTTCCAATTTTTTCCAACTCGTTGTAGTGATTAGAGTGGAGTGTCAACTTGATGGGCTTTGAAATCCAGCTGGGGGATTAGCGAAGCACATTTCAGGGAGTAGTTAGTTGGGTTGTAGAGGCACAGCTGTGGGGTCTGCATGTAGTTTTCCATCCTTTGTACTCTGGCACTGTTTCCTGCCCTGCTTCCTGGCCACCATGAACTAAGCAGTTTTGCATCACCACGCCTTCCCGCTACAATGTTTCTGCTTTGGACTGAACCCCCTGAGAACACAAGCCAAATTAAGCCTCTCTTCCTTGAAGTTGTGGGTATTGGGTATTGTGTTTTATCAATTAGAAAGTTGACTAATGCACCAGTTTTCTAAACTTTACTCATAATTCATTTTTTCAAACTTTATAAAAGCTCTCAACTATTGCTATTACATATCCACTTTTTTATCTTTAATACCTGTGTCATACTGGCTTTTTGAGGAAATATTTCATTCTTTTTTATGTACTTTAGTACAGGGTCTCACTACACAGCTCTGATTCATAGTGATACACCTGTGTTCAGCCTCCTGAGTGCTGGGATTACAGGCATGCACCACCATGCCCATTCTTAGTCTCCATCTCAGCATGCCCTGGGGGCTGAGCCAGCGCAGCTCACAAGGCACCGATCCCCTGATCACTGTGCCTACCTAAGCAGGTGCTTTAGTCCACTGAGCTATCTGGCCGGCCCCATTCTTAATACTTTAATCCTTTTTATGTCTTTGCCAGATTAATTTTTATAAAAATCATTTCATCACATCAAATGCTTATGTAAGAAATCATAATAAACTATTACGGCATAACTCATACAGCACTAGCTCTGCCCTTGATACAACTTCATTATTTTCAGGCATCCAACAGCAAGGTACAATATTATGAATTTGACATGTTTCTACTATTAAAAGCCAATATATATTTGAAGCAGGAAATGCATTTTAAATATAAAGAGAAACAGGTTGAAAGTAAAGGAATACAAAAGTATACCATGTAAACAGTAAACATTACAAAACTTGTAGATTTATATTTGACAAAATAAGTTTCAGCACAAAAAATATCAGAGATAGATATTTCATATCAATTCATCTGGAAAAGAAAACTAAATTCATCAAGAAGACAAAACAACTATATGTAGGTATCTAACAACAGAACTTCAGAATATATGGGGACAAAACTTACAGGACTAAAGAAATTTAGTTTCATTTTTGGAGCTGACATTTGTCTTTGAATAATTGACAGTATTAGGGCTCAGAAAACAAAACCAAAGTGTGAAACTCTGATAAGCTAAGGAATTTGAGCCACAGGACCTAGAAAGGCTTGAGAACCAAAGTCTCTTTTGACGTGATCTTTTTTATTTTACCCCTTTTTCTCCCTGGAAGCAAGTCGCAGAAGCCAGAATGATTCTTCCTCAAGATAGAGCAGAGAACATAGAACCCATTTTCTATAGATCAGTCATAAAATCTAGAAAGCTCACTTTCTCTCTTCTTCCTTCATTCTTGAAGACTCATTCAGGAGGAAGTCTTCACTGTACCAGGAAGGAAGGAATGCTACACGGACAGCTAAGAGGAATCGAAAGAGACAAGTCCTCCGGGGTTCACTCTCTAGTCTGCGATCATTACACCATTGCTTTTGTGCCATCTCATTTTGACAGAAGTCCCTTCCTGGTTGAATTCAAGCACAATAATAGAGTTTTCCTTGGCTCTTGAGTTCTTTACTTCTGAAGGCTCAGACATCACATAAAACTTTGACTAAAGACATTTGCTGTCCTTTTGCTAACCCGTGTCTTAGCACAAAAGTGTTGGCATGACCCATATAGTAGGTAAGGAAATGCATCACACCTTTTCAATTCCTAGACTTTCTGGTACCTAACTTGGAGGTGGCTGAGACACATGGCTTGCTCCAGAGCTTGCAGATGAAATCCTGGGGGAAATGACAAAAAAATTAAGTTTTTTGGTTTTTTCCTTTTAACTAGTGCCACATCGACCAGATCTATGTTTATAAGGCATAGTCAGGAATAGAAGATAAAATTCTTTATCCTTTCCTTTTCAAAGTCAGATTATCAGAAAATCTTTTCATGCAATAGATCTTGAATATGAAGACTCTGGAAATTTTTTATATGAGTACTCTTGTTTTCTGATTCCTTTCTTTCCAGAGATAATATTTGTTTTCTTTCATCTTTGTGTTATTTATCATAATGATGAGAATCATAGGGCAAAATCTCAGGCATAGGCCTTTATAAGACTGTTGTTCAAGCTAACCTCATATATTGGTGAGTTCTCAGTTCTTACCAAATCAGAATCTACCTGAGCAAACTTTACTGTCTGTCACAAACAACAACAACAATAAAGATGAGGTCCCACTTTGTCTTGTGTTTGTGCCCTGAGAGTTTGGCTCTGTGAGCCAGTGAGAATTGTCTCTCTCATCTCTGCCATCTAGGGGTAGAAAGTGACAGGTTACATTCAGCAGCCATTCTGAAAAGACTGGGGACTCAAGACACAAAAGTTATTAACAAGGCCGGGGAGATACCTCAGTAGAATAAGCACTTGCCTGGCAAGCACAAGGGCCTGAGTTCAATCCCTGGTTCTACCAATTAAAAAAAAAAAAAAGCTCCTCTAAAAGTTATTAACCAGGGGCTGGGGAGATGGCTCAGTGGAATAAGTGCTTCTCTGGCAAGTGCAAGGGCCTGAGTTCAATCCCTGGTTCTGCCAAAAAAAATAAAATAAATAAATAAATAAAAGTTATTAACCAACATTCTTTTTGTCTAATTATGCTACACTCTCAGGGAAGTTTGTTTTAAAAAGAAATCCCATTCATAAGGGAATTTTGCCATCTGAACATTTGCTGCCTAATTAGTTCTGGAAAAGTCTAATACTAGAAATACCAGCTGAGGAGATAGCTCAGTAGCATAAGAGCTTGCCTGGCAAGAGTAAGGTCCTGAGTTTGATCCCTGATACCAAAAAAAAAAATGCTGAAAGTGCCTGCCAGAGTCACAGTTCAGTGGGTCTTTAACTGGTGACACATCACTTTCTTGTGAGAGATCAGAGGTGCTCTTCATGAAACATCATCTTTTAATCATTCATGACCCCAAGGATTTTTTGTTATGTTAGTCTTCACAGAGGTGAATATTGCAAGGACCCAGATTCAATCCCTGGTACTACATGCCATGCCAGTGCCTGGTGGCACAACCCTGTAATCCCAGCACTGGGGAGGCTGGGATAGGAGAAACACTACAATTCTGAGCTACATAGTGAGACTCCATACCAAATAAATAACTGATAAAAAATAAAGCTCAAGGTCTTTGAATCTCATATACATTCTTTGTAGCACAAATCTAGCCCAAGAATATCAGGCTTCCAGAAAGTTTGTGTCTTCAAACTCCACAAAGGGAAGTCCTAACTATCTCCCGTCTTGAATCTCTCCATGGCGACTTGTCCTAGGATACAAACACAGCTTTGACTCCCGAACCAAGAAATAGTTGATAAAATTGACACTGGGAAAGAAAATGACTCTAATAAAGTGACAGTGTTTGAATGAAGATGATTGTCTTTTGCAAATCAGATAATTTCTACTTGTTTTATGAGAAAATAAAGAAAGATCTTCTTTCCTGGCTAGCTGACAGACCATACAAGTAATTATTTTTGATACAATAGTATGTGATTTGTAAGGCAGAGCTTAAAAAAATTGAAAGAATGAAATGACTATGAAAATGTAATTTCTCAGCACTTTCATCTACTAAAAACCAGAAATGATGTGTAATAAATTTTGTCACACTTCAATATAAAATCATCAGTGGGAATGAATTAGGAAGAAGATACTTTGCTAATAAAATTGGACTTTTAACATTTAATTATTATTCATTAAATTTTAACACATTTGTGAATCTTTTCATTAATTCTATGCTAGTAAAATTAAAATGAAAACCCATTTAAAAATTAAAAGAAAATGAAACTTTATAGTCTCAAGGAACAGAAAAATTTAAATTCTAATGTATAAACACTTCTTAGTTGTGGAGAAGAATCAATTCATCAATAAAAGACTTACACCAAAACTTTTACATTAGCATATAATTTTTTGGAATAGCTAAAATAGAGTAAAAATATGAATTCATGGAGAAAAATAAGATATACAACTTCAACCATTAAATAAGGGAAGTTTTTTGAATAAATCACCTAAGGCATTACATTATCATTCTATGGGATTCATTGAAAAAAAGTGTAGCAATTTTATTTTAAACTGCTAGTACTTAATGCACTGTAAGTTTCATTCTGAACAGCTGTTTAAATTTACTCCAGAAATTACATATGTGTATAGGAACCTAAAAATTGGCTAGTAGTTACAGAGAATTACAAAATTTTCAGTTAAGATAGCAAAACAAATTTTAAGAAATTCATACATGCATTACTAAATTTTCATTTTTTAAAGTCCCAGAATAAGGACTGGGGAAATGGCTCAGTGGAATAAGCATTTCCCTGGCAAGTTCAAGGGCCTGAGTTCAATCCCCAGTTCCAGCAAAAAATAAAAAATAAAAAAATGAAGTCCCAGAATAAATAATTAACTGTTATTATTAGAGAAATTGTAAGGCTTATTCCATAGTGATAATGTTATTTTTGGTTCCTGGGAATAAAATTCTTCCCTCGTTCACTGATTTATATTTTGGTTCTATATTTTCCTCAATGCCCTTATTAGCTTGAATTGGTCCAATGACAAAAACATAAGTTATGACATTTAGAAATAATTTGTATAAACTTCAACTCTGACCAAGGTCTTAGGTGTCTGGGTACAGAGCTCCTCAAGCTTAGCATTTTCTCCCTGTAGTAATCATTTCAACATTCCCTCCCTTTTGTGTATTCCTGGATATTTTGAAGTGATTCAAATGATTGCTTTGCAAGAAAATTGTTGTCTATCAATTACAATGTTTTGCCATCTGAAATACTTTTCTATTTTATATGACATTTTCAATCTAAAACCAGTTGAATATATTCAAAATTTTAGTAGTCTCTTAAACCCATCTCTGTGTCTCATGAAATCTCTGATAGTCTAATCTTTTGTTAAAAACTAGTGACTCACATTTGGCATAATTACAAATAGTAAAGTTAATCAAAATTTCTATTTAAATTGCTTCTCTGTATTCTTAAACTCATATACTGCAGTACAATGAATTAGGTGAGTGAGGTTATTAACAAAAAGCGAAAGGAATTCTCTGTACAATAGGATGTCCAGGCTTACAAATTTCAGTTTTGAAGCTTAAGTACTTTTGAAACAAAGAGGAAGTTTACTAGATAACATTGATAGATCTTCAAATAGGTTGAGAGAGCCAGCCTCCTAAAGGCATCAGGAGTCATATTAGATTAAAATGACAAGTTTGGAACACTGTATGTCTCTTCCAATTTGATTCCACACTTTTGTATTTCCAGTCTGAAGTGCTAAGTGTGCTAAAAGATCAATATTTTTTAACTGATTTCTTTTCTCACAGATAAAGAATGTCTGATAAGAATAGTTATCTCATTTCTAGAAAGAAAAAAAGCTGGTTTTGACCCATAAGTCTAAAGAAACAATTTCAATCTTTCTATATCTAGGAAGGATATTCTAGGAAAGCTATTAGTCTATCAAACCGACTCCTGCATATCTCCATAGCTTCTAGGCAGGTCTACAATTAAGAGGGCTAAGGAAGAATGTTACTCTTAAATATCATCTCCATAACATGAAACACTTTTTCATCCTTCATCAAATAAGTTTAATTGCCACCAAGTGACACAAAAGAAGAATAATGTGCCACTAATAAATTATCAGAAGGATGTTCGTAATTTCCCTAAGCAGGGAGATCACTTTGACCAATCGCTGGCTATCACATTTCCTGCAGATGATTCTGGTTATAAGAAAAATTATTCATGCTAAAGGTGAGTGGAACAAGATAATGAAGAACTTTTAAAAACTCTAATCAAAACAGATCATGGTGGTACATGCCTGCAGTCCCAGCATTGGCAATTTAGGGATTTAGCAAGACTCTATCTCAAAACAAAAAATGACTTGGGAGGGTAGCTCAATGCAAGGGTTCTGGTTTCAACCTCCAGTGCTTAAAAAAATCAGCAGTTTTTAAAATATTATCCAAATAGTACAATATTTTCCAAACCCATACAACTCAAAAGAAAATCCAGATATCTATTAGAATGTTTTACCATCTGCAATATTTGTTGACATTTTCAATCTAAAACTAATTGAATATATGCAAAATTTAGGAACTGTCTTAAAACTATACCTGTGTCTTTGGAAGCTCTTGTATTCTAATCTTTTATCAAAAATCAATGACTCACATTTGACACAGCTGCAAGCAATAGTCCCAGGTACCAGCTTGTGATGCCTTCTCTATTGTAATGGAAATACAGCGATACTTGCTTTCTATCCGTTTTTTTTTTTTTTTTTTTTTTTCCACATGCTGCAGCTTTCTGAAAGGAAAGCTTATCAAAACATGGCTAGAAAGCCATGCAATGTAACTTCACATTTCTCAATGGCCACTGTGTAGTCTATTTCTCACTTAACTTAAGAGACTAACATTTAAAGTTGAACACCTGAAAAGACTTCCCGTGTATCATACCATGACCTAGCTCCTGTACATAGAATAAGTTATTACCCGATTTCTGAGTTGCGTGCTGGGCTGTCTCCAGTCCTGAGGACCTCAGGCTGATTCCAGCTCCTTCCAGAGGTGTCTACAAGTAGATGGTGCTCTCCTCTAAAAGGCTCAGATGATGTTGCAATCAGAAATTTCTCAACTGAGGGCAGATTAATCACGGCTTTAAATATGCTGGACGCTGCTGGGCAATCTTGCTAGGTAAGTTCTTAGCCAGTGATGACAAGAGAGTGATAAAGGAAGTAAAATTCCTGCCACACCAATCCTTGAGTTCTGTGCCTCAAGGATTAGATGAATTGCGAGCCTCTTTGCAGAATGGAGACACTGCACTCAAAATAATTTTATACTCAAAGACAGCTACAATAACCCACCATATGAGCATCTCTGTAAAACGCCTCATTCCCCTCCATCCACTGGCCAATGTCTCCACTGTTACTACTGCATCCCAGCTACCCCTTTAGGATCCTCACGTTAGCTTCTACATTGGGCAGTAGAACACACACTACGCAAAATTTTATCTCTCCTAGAGGTGTCATATTCCAGATCTCTAGTCAGTCACAGGCAAAGAAAATAATAGTAGAAGAAAAGAAAAAAAAAAAAAAGAAAAGATTTTTCTATTCCCTAAACAGACTTTTTACTTTCACTGTATGTAAGCTGTGTCTGTACTGGGGAGACATTTTTTTTTGAGAATATATAAGAAATTTTAAAACTATCTACATTTCTATTTGCAGTAAAGCCCTCTTGTATTATGAAAAATTGCAAAGGTATAGGTTTTACTTGGCTACTCCAGAACAATCAAACTTCTAAAATGATCCCCGACTACCATTTTACATGTTTCTCTGTGGTCTGCAGAGGAAGAGCCCTCCTGAAGGAGTTCCAGGATTTTCAACCTTGGTCCAGACGTGGCTGCACACACACACAGGTCACAGGAGGGCTGGAAACACTCCTGCCTCAGAACCTGATCTTTAGCCCAGAAGGCAGGACTTGGTGGCATAAGGAAAGTTTAAGTATTTCAACTTTTTTTTTTTTTTGATTATGTTCATTGGTAATTACACTGGAGTTGGCCTTATTAGAAATTATGGCGAAACTGGTGTGGTTTAGTTTACTACCTTCAGCCGTTTTACTAAATTTCTTTCTATATTTATTTGGTTTACTAGAAAAGTTTTATATTCCTGTGGGTTTTTTTGGTGGGTTTTTTTGTTTTGTTTTGTTTTGTTTTTGTTTTTGTAGGGCTCAAGGTCTTAAATCTACTGGGAAAGCCCTGTACCACTGAGCTACATCCCCACTCCATTTACGTGTGTGTGTGTGTGTGTGTGTGTGTGTGTGTGTGTGTGTGTAAGATAGTGAGGACTGACCCCAGGGCCTTCACACTCTGCTACCTACTCAGCCCTGTTTATTCATTTTTATTTTGAAGTAGGGTCTTACTAAGTCACTAAACTGCCTAGACTGTGCCATGTGCCACCTCATCTGCTTATATTACCATTTTTTTAAACACAATTTTACTTATGAAATAGCATGTCCTAATAGCATGCCATTTTTTTTTCTTTTCAAAGTTTTATTGATAAACATATAGCAATGAGACAGTTTCAAATCAAATCGAAAGTACAGTTTCAACAAATAATACACTGCATATATTCTTCTTAGTGGTTAATTGCTGTACAAGATGCAGATTTGTGATCCTACTTACAAACACCATTAGAAAAAATCATTCTATTCATTAAGAGAATGCAATTATATATCTATCCCAACCACTTTGAATACACAGATACAAAATGGACATTCATAGTTATACCCCAATTTTTTTTTTAAGTTCCGTTGTTGAATATTATAGGTGTGTAAACTCAGCAAAATATTCTAAAAGAGTACAGAAGCCCATAATAGTATTGGGTCTTCTGTTTAATTGGCAATGTCAGAAATTATTGACCTGAGTCCCCCACAGCTCAACATAACAACATGGCTTTACTTCCTATATTTCGTCTTCATAGTTTTCTCCTGGATGGCTAAGACCAAGGTAAAGCAGGACCTATGCAACAAGAGTTGTAGCTTTTTGGTTTGAGAAGGTCAGTGAAATGCCCTCAGGATTTATCCTGAGATCCTGTACCTCAGATTGTAGAACATTTGCCAGTGCAGCCATGTGGATGAGTCACGGCCATTGCTTGGCCAATGTGCTCTCTGTGAAAGCCTGAGAGAGTGTCTTCTCCTCATGTGACTCTCCTTAGGCACACTCTACGTCATCGATCAATTTCCTCTTTGGCCCCATAACCTTCTTGATCAGAAAATTTGGGACACTACCGAGGTACATGACGTTACAGTACAAGTTCTCATATGTCCTGAGTCTTAATTGACCTTAGAAGGGTAGGGCCAAAATAATGGCTTTCCTTGTAGCCCTCCTTTTTCTCTAATTTTGGTCTGCAAACTTAGGATGTTAACCATCCAGAAGACAAGCTTATTGTTATTATCAAACGATTTACGTTATCAAGCTTAACCTCACTATTTCACTACATTTCAAACATCTTAGGCATAATAAGGAACAGGTATTTTTCATCAAGTATTGATATGTTGAACCTTAAGTCCCTACATAATATGATAAAGAACATTTAAAAATTAGATTATATTTTAACAATAGGATAAAGAATTCTATGCTTCTCATGTTTACACATAAGTCCAAAAATCTCACCATATACAACCTTGAAGCAGGACTGTCCCACAGTATTCCTTTTCCTGTCTCTTGCTTTCATTCACCACCCCCTTCTTCTTGAACATCCACCTACCCGAGTAGCATGCCATTTTGAATCTCTGAAAAAAAATGACTGAAAAGATAACTTGTGTATTGGCAATACAGTAAATCTTTCTTATCTAAAGTTGTACTTTCACAGTATCAATTTTGGACAATCAACTGCAGTCTGAAAATACTAAATGGAAAGTTCCAGATACAAGGGACTCATCAATTTTCCACTGAGTGCCAGTGAGAGGCTCAATGGGCTCATATGCTATCCAGCTCTGTACCAGCTGTGAGGTGAGTCATTCTTCCGTCCAGCATATCCGCACGTACGTGCTGTCTACCTTAGTCCCTTCATAGCTGTCTCAGGCACTCAGTCAGCCTTCATGGTATCGCAGTGCTTTGTTCAGGTAATCCTTCTTTTACTCAGCAATGGCTCCAGTCCTTAAGAGTAGTGACGCTGGCAATCATGTCCACGAGAAGCTGTGAAATGACTCAGTCAGCTGACAGAGTGACAGTGCAATAAGCTACTTTAAGAAAGAGGGAGAGGAAAGAAGAGAACATATTTTCACATATAATATTGTAATAAGTGTGTGATTTCACTATTAGATGTTGTCAATCTCTTTAGTGCATCTAATTCTTTCATTAATTTATTAGCTAATATTTTGAGACAGTGTTTTTGCTGTCACTATGTTGATCAGACTGGGCTTGAACTTGCAGTGCTCCTGTCTCAGCTTTCCAGAGTACAGGGATTACTAAAGTGCACCACCCATGAACAACTTTAAACTTTATCATATGTATGCATATAAAAAGGAATAATTTATTTAAGCCTCAGTTCTTGGTATACATCTTTAGAAGACAAAAGGGGGACTACTACACACCTAAATGGAGGGCCATCCAAATAGCTCAGTGGATTAAAGTGACTGCAAGCAGGTTCAGGGGCCAGGGGTTTGATCCCCGGGCCTGCTTTGCTGGATCTGCCCCCAGAGCACATTGAGATGGCAATTGAGACTGAGCATGGTGATGCGTGCCTGTAATCCCAGCTCTTGGGAGGCTGTAAACAGGTGGATCACTATGAGTCTGGTATAATAGTGAGACCCTGAACACCCTGTAGACCCTTCCCTAAAATACAATAATAATAATAATGATAATGATAATGATAATAATAATAAATAAAAATACTATATACCTAAACAAATAAAATTCTGTAGAATATATAGATATTTCTTTTCAAAACAAATGGAAAGAGAGACATTTTGAGGGTTGCATAGTTGATCTTGTACTATTTTTGCCTAAAATTTTCTGCACTGCATGCCTTAAAAATCCATTATATATTGAAGTATTTTCATAATGAATGAGTAATTCATCTATTTATGACATTTATTTGGTGTATTCTTATTTTATTTATTTTATTTTTTAGTCTCTTTTTTCCTGTACTTAGGACAGTCTACAGGGTCTCACTATGTACATTGGATTCATAGTAGGTCTCCTTTTTCAGCCTCCTAAGTGCTGAGATTACAGGCATGTGACACCACACCCAGTCTCAACTGCTGCCTCAGCATGCCCTGCAGGTGGGGCTGGCATGACCCTCCAGGAATCAAACTCCAGCCACTGCACTTTGCCTAAGCAGGTGCTTTAATCTGCTAAACTATCAGACTGGCTCTCTTACTTTAGTTTTAACATTTATTTAGTATTTATCTATGATTCTCACTTTAATTTAACTTCCTTTTATCCTAAAATATGAGTACATTATTGTAAAGCATGTTTTAATTTACATATATTACTTTACAATAAGTCACATTGTGTTTTCTATTTTTCTTATTTGACATCATGCTTTCAACCAGGACTGACTCCACTGGGTCCTGTCCTGAAAATAGCACATCACAGTGCATTACTTGCTTTGTCATTTAGCATTATGACACTGAGTTCCACAGTGTCTACCTTTAACTACTGCAAGCAGAATCAGTAAGATAGGAGCGAGGATTCTATTAGACAGTAGGAACAGCGGCCCCCAAATGGAGTTGGGAAGTCCAAGTGGTGTCTGCTGGGTGATCACTGCTCATCGTTCTTATAAAAGCATCTGCCACATCTACTGCAGCTGTTGGGGACTTCCTCAGAGTGTGATCAGGCAGGCCACTAGCACAAGGACATGTGGGCCCTGCGTGGGCACTGGTGAACACTGCATAGGCTGAATCTTAAAAGTACATATTGTCCTGCAAGGTAGAGATTACATTGCTTTCAGAACAACCTGTATTTCCTTCCAAGCCTCTTAAAAACCTCTAGAACAAGAGCCTCCAAGGGAATCCTACTTAGGACTCCTCCTCCCTAGCAAGTGCTCTCTACTTCCTTATTTTTGTACTTTTTAGATAAATCTTCTTGCACTCTCCCTCCTTTATCTGTGGTTTCATTTTTCATCACTGTGGACTATTCTAGTGTCATTAACACATACCCTACTGACAGAAAATTTTACTTCTTCAAATTCTCCATTATAACAAACACTAGGATTCATACACCACATTGTGAAATTTTGTGAGAATTTATTTAAGGCATGCATTTAGGAATCTAGAAATGGGATTTTTTCTGTGCTCAATAGATAAGTTAGCTACTCAACTTAACCGTATGTTGCTAGATCATTCTGGAAAAGGTTCTAAGATTGCTTCACCAGTGACGAACGCACCTATTTCTTCATTTACTACATTGTGATGTAGCAAATATATCTTTCATTAAGCTATCACTTAGCAAATCATTGCATAGAAATTCATCCTCTGTTTATGTTTTTATTTTTAGATTTAATTGTGATTTGGGATTGTCTTTCAAATATTTCTGCACTCCTAGATCACAAAATGGAAGGGCAAAAGTGCTTCCCCGTCTCCTATTTTATGAGTAACTTCAAGGCCTTGAGTGGGGAGGCTTTCTCTTTTCTCTTCCTCTTGACTTGTGGGTTGGAGGAGTGGGTGTTTTATCAAGGTTTCTATGACCTCCCAGGTATTTGGTGGAGCAGGTGGAGCAAGGAACAGAACAGATGAATCCCTACTTGCCTCCTGTTGCTTGCACTGTATGACCAGTGTATTTACCCACCTGCTTCTCTCACAGGTGTTGGCCAAGTTGTCAAGTAAATGCACTATTTAGCATAGAATTTTTTTTTTTTTTTGGCATAGAATTGATCTGGGCCATGAGCCTGCACACATTTCACAATCTGTGCCCATAAGTCTGACTTGATCAAATAGTTAAATGCTTTTGTTTGTGCAATGAGCTCTCTCATTTGAGTTAAATTTGAGTAACTTCTGAGGTTTCTGTCTCTTTTTTTGGTGCTTTAAACAATTTATTTAACTGAAATGGACTTATATTTGTTTCTGAAGTGACTTCCATTTATTTTGATACATCTTTTCCCCCTGTGATGATTTATAGGATCTTCAAGTCAATATAAATATTTATTGAATATTTGGATATATGCCTGCACAATACCTCAGCAATATCTTTCAGCAAGAAAAACACTGAAGAGTAAAGACTAGACACAATTACTAGGTACAGTGAACAGTGAACATCTGCTGTGAATATTTCTGAGGTAAGAAGGTACCATATACCTGTTCAAATAAGAAAATCACCCTTATAACACAAGATGATTTTATTTTTATGTAGGACCTAGAACACTGAAGCTGCCAATTAGGTGCTGAATGGCAGAGCAACATCCCCAGTTTATGCCATGAATTCACAGGGAACAGGTTTCAACAACCTTCCCATTGGTCCTCACAAAATGTGCTTTTCTGGGAGGGGCAGGCTGGTGCTTCAGTTGAACCCAGGTACCTTTCTCTCTGGCTTCCTTCTTTTTCTGATCATTTTCTTTGACATGTTTCAGGAAGCTATCATGACTTTTTCAGTGTTTAATATGCTCAATATGCACATTAATCCTCTTGGCAAGTATCTTGCCCTTAACTTGCTTGTTTACCACAATGCCAACAGCATGCTGGATAACGTTGTAGACTCTTCCCATTTTGCCATGGTAACATTTGTGAGGCATTCAATTTTGCACAGCACTCATTCCCTTGATGTCTACAATGTCACCCTTTTTGTAGTTCACATGTATGTGGCCAAAAGAACAACCCCATGTTTTCTAAAAGGCCTAGAGAACATACATTGGGTTCCCTTTCTCTTGCCCTTTGTGTTAGTCATTTTGGCAAATTACTAGAAGATGGAAGTTCTGGCTGAAAGGTGAGGTTTCTGTCTTTATGGGTAGGTTGGTAATGGACTACACTGTCTGTGTTTGACATTTGAGATTTCTAGCCTAGGATTTGTGAGTACTGAGAACTTTTTGAAAATACAGTTGTGAGGGCCAGGGAGATAGTTCAGCAGCATAAGTGCCTCCTGCCTGGCAAGTGCAAGGTTCCAAGTTTGATCCCCAGTACCACAAGAAAGAAAGAAAGAAAGAAAGAAAGAAAGAAAGAAAGAAAGAGAAAATGCAGTTGTGTATATTGGATGGTATCTTGAGTGTTAGAATGGATAGTATGAGTCAGAAGAAAACAGTGTCCATACATAAACCAAACGATAAAACTTATTTTTTGCTCATGTGTGTAGTAATACACTAAGCCATATTTCTTTTCCTAGGAAAACAGTGCTAAATTGGGAAATACTGAGGAAGACATGATAGTGTATTATTGACTCTAAGATGTCTTTATTTATAAAATGCATCATTCTACTATATCCTCCCAAGAAATAAAAATGATGTGAATTGTATTTATTTGACCTCATCAATTGTAAATACAAAGATATAAGAATATTTTTGAAGTATACTTTATAATCAACAAAATTCAGTTTATTACAATGCCAGATCTATAAAGGTTTTTAAGGACTGTATATAGATTAAGACTTAGTTCTGAACACTCATGTGCTTTATCATATTATAAAATGAAATCACATCCTACAGGCCCCAAAGAGCTCTTTCTCCCTAAAATGTTGTAGGGGCCTTTGCAAAACGGTGGGAAAAAGGCTCCAGATGCAGGCAAGCCATTAACTGTAGTTGTTACCCAGGCTCTCCAGAATAAATTCAAATATCCATTTTATAGATAAGAAAACTGAAATCTAGAAGTCATAATATGCTTCCAAAACTGGCAAAGGGAGCATAAATAATATAGTATTTAACTCCTCATGCAGTTTAGTTTATAAAGCACCAAATCCCTGAACTGTTGCCATACATGGACACCATTCCATATGTTTCAAACTAAGGAATTTGGGGGCTAAGGATGTAGCTCAGTGCTAAAGTGCCTGTCTGGCAAGCACAAGGTTCTGAGTTCAATTCACAGTACCAAAAATAAAAAAGATAAGGTAATTAAAGATAACAAAGGATACTCATGGACCCATTCCAGGAACCCCCAGACCCAGTCCTAGCCCAGGTCCGGTGAGTGTGTGGGAGAGCTTCCTGCTACCCTGCGCAGGTGGGACCAGTCCCAGCCCAGGTGCAGCATGGGGGAGACCCTCTCCCACCCCCTTGGGACGCCCCCAACCACTCCACAGCACCTCTCCCACCCCTCCCGCTGAGTAGGAAATTCTGCCGCATTCAGGGAACCCCCAGACCCACTCCTAGCCCAGGTATGGTGAGTGTATGGGAGAGCTTCCTCTCCCCCCTACACCACCTTGCCTCCTCCAGGCACAGCTCAGGCCTGGCATACAAGCCTGGGGTGTAACCCTGCAGCTGCCATCCCTGAAGAGAGAGTAGAGGATAGATCAAACCACCTAGTCCAGGAGCAGAACATCTTGCCACAGGGGCACAACATGTTCCCTCAAGGGCAGCAGTGGGAAGGATTGAGCACAGCAGCCAGATCCAAGCCAGACGCAGTTGGATAAGTCCAAACTTTGTAGAACTGCACCTGAACTTCAGTACGTGCGAAGGTTATAACCACAGCAAAGATCTACAACAAAGGTCAGAAGACAGTACTACACAAAATGACGAGAAGGAACAAAATTAACCTCAGAACCCAAGCCCACCCGTAACAAGTGCAGAGGTCACTAACACAGAACAAATTGGAAATCACACAGCTGAAAGCAACGAATCAAAGGCTTCTGAAATAAAGAAACAGCTGCAGAAAGGTATAGAGGACCTAAGATTGGAAATAAAAAAGAAATCCCTGAATTAATAACATCTGCAGTAAAGAATCAAATGCAGAAACATATGGAGGAAACCCAGTGCCCACCCAGAACAAGTGCGGAGGACACTAGCTCGGCTCAAATGCATGAATTAATAGTGTCGATAGTAAATAAGCAACATCAGAAAGATATAGAGGAAATCAGAGCACAATACTTTTCTGAAATAAAAAAAAGAACTCTCAGAAATCATAGCATCTGAAATAAAGAAGCAACTACAGAAACATAGGGAGGAAAACCAAACTGAAAAAAAACAGCAGTAAAAAAATTTATAAATGCTTCTAAAGAAGATATTGGTAAAAAAAAAAATAGAGGAGATTAGAAAAATGACGGATTCCTTGAATGAGCAATACAGGAAAGAAATAGATCGCATGAAGCAGAGTCAAAGAGATATAGAGGAAATTAAAATCTCAATCACAAGCTTGCAA
>NW_004524622.1:13395843-13408960 GCF_000260255.1 Octodon degus
TTCTGTTAATGAATAGAATGATTTGTTCTAATGGTGTTTGTAAATAGGATCTCAAATCCACATCTTGTACAGCAATTAACCAGTAAGAAGAATGTATGCAGTGTGTTAGCTATTGAAACTGTCCTAGCGATTTGATTTGAAACTGTCTCACTGCTATTTGTTTATCAATAAAATTATGGAAAAAAAGAAAAGAAAAAAAGGATATTCATACTGAAATAATAAATACAGTTTATAATTCAGCTTAAATGTAGTTTCTGTGCAATATTACCTAATTATAGCATTATTCAATTAAAAGTATATTCAGAGAATACATGACTCTGTCTCTTCTCTACAGCAGAGGTAAAAATTCTCTTCTATTTGGATTATCATCTCTACAGAGGGATTGTCTGTGATGTCTGTATTCACAGACAGCATAAGACTTAGTGTTTTAGGGCCGGGGAGATAGTTCAGTGGCATAAGTGCCACCTGGCAAGGGCAAGATCCTGAGTTTTATCTGTGGTACAAAAACAAAACAAAGCCCTAAAGATTTAATAACATTTTAAAGAACAAAAGCTTTTAAAAATAGAATTTATATGTATATTTAAGTGCTAATTATTTGGGTAAAATAATTTCATAAATAAACAGAAAAAGTAATATGTAGGGTGTAGAATAAAAAAGCAAGAAAATTTATAAGAATATTTTAAAATTTCTATTAGCATATGTTTGCAGTACAACAGGAGTATATTCACTGTGTGATACTGGTCCAGGTAGGTTACACATCTTCTTTCTTTTTATTTCACCTTGTCTGTTTGTGTCCCCCACTCTGTCCATCTCTTGGTCCTCTTCAGATTTGCAAACGATCGACCTCACTATTTCCCATTATCTTTTAATTTTCTCTTTAATTTATTTATACTTGGGCTTCTCATATAAGAAAAAGCATGTGATAGTTCAGCTTATGTGTCTGGTTAATTACACTTAATATTATTGTCTCAAAGTGCATTGATTTATTCTTCTTTGTGGCAAACTTGTACTCTATTATGTATGAATATATTTTATTTATCTATTCATCTTTCTATGGACATATAAACTCCTTCCAAGATTCAGCTGTTATGAGTTTTGCTTCTATAAACAGGAGTATATTTGCATCATTGTTCTATTGCATCTTTTAGAAAAATAGAGGAAGAGGAAAGCTAGGTCCCCTGAAATTTCTACTTTTAGAAATTTTAAAGCAAATTTAAAGGAATGCTTTAAGCCATTATGGTAGTACTTCCTAAAGCATCTAATTTAGAACAGTGGTCCTACAAAAGGGTGAATTAATAGCATTTTTATGGACAGAAAGATTAATAAGCACTTTGTGTTGTATTCCTGGAGATTTTTGACACTATTAGCCCTAAAGAGGTATCTGAATGAAATAGAAAACTTTGTTGAGAAATATAAATGATCAACATTAGGTTCAGAAGTGATAGAAAGCTGTATAAACCTTAGAAGACATGCATGAAGCAGGAAAGATCTTGCTACAATGAAGGCACCATCATTTTTAAAGGAATTCTATAGTTCCATCAAACTATCAAAGATCAGGGAATTCTTATGCTATCTAAACTGTTACCAAGCATAAAAAGAATGAATTTTAATGCTTCTGACAAGCCAGAATAACCCTATTTTTCCTCCTTTCAAGTTAATTAAAACTTTAGCAGTACAAATTTCAAAAGATCAACTCAGTGAAGTTCACATAAAAAACGCAAAAAAGATATGACCCAAAAACCAGTGAAAACAGCATAAAAGACACTTTTTAAAAACCATAAGATAAAGTGTGACACATTAAAGCTAAGTAAAATATTAGCAAATATATCATACCAAGTAATTTCTAGCTTTCCAAAGATAGAATAATGTAATAAAATCTTTCACTATAAAATATGTTTTCAAAGCTAATTGTTTAGAGCACCATAAAGACTTATGATGCCTGGATAACAAATGTAGTATTTCTCAGATGACATTAGAACAGTGAACAAAACACTTGGAACAAAAGGAAGCTGAGCATTTCCCTCATTCTAAATAAGTACAGAAACTCTAAGTGGATTAAAGATTTAAATTTCAAATAACATAAAATCTGAAAAAATGTAGGTGAACTATTTTAGAATGTTTGAGTAAGGAAAGGCTTTCTAAATATAGAAGGAAAGCAGAAATCTAAAATACATTTCAAAAATAACTTCTCCACCAACAGAAGAGTAAGATGCTAGCAGTAGTAAGCAAGCATTCTGAAGAGTGGCGTGAATGCCCGTGAACTGACAACTCAGGGTTTCTCAGGCTAGGAACAGAGTAGTCTGCGTGTAAGGACAGCAAGAACCACCAGACCTTTCCTGGTCCCCTCCCCTTGGAATACACAGGATGGACAGCGTCATCTGTACTTGGGTTAATAATGAATTATGCCTAGGGAACAATGTAATAACATTGAAATATGTATTATTTTATGTGCTTTAACATTAAAAATATTTCTAAAACACACCACCCACATTTGCCTTGAATGTACTTAAGGCAAATATTTTTCTTATTTTCTTAGCCTGTGCTATTTGTCCAGGCAGTGGAGATCCAATTATAAGCAAATAAATAAATTTGTAACTGTATTTTAGACACAGCTCTTGGGCATTTGTCTAATTTTCACCAACAGTTTAATCAAGCATAACTCTAACACATAAATGAATTGTGTTTCTCAATACTTAATATGTAAGCAAATCATCTAGAGACTTTTGTTGAAATGAACGTTCTACTAATTCTATTTATTTTAAAGTACAGATTCTGGTTCTGTTAGTTTGGGTGGAATCCACAGTTCTTTATTTCTAAGCAGCTATCCATTGACAATACAGAGTACTACTGGAGCTAGGACCAGACTTTGGGTCTGGATGAGATTAGGATAGAAGCAACGAGATTATTTTTTAAAATTCCTAGATTTGAATTGCGGCTCTGTTGTTACTAAGTGGGGGAACTTGTGCAAACTCCTCTAGTATTTTTTGACAATAAGGACAACTATGGTAATTATAATTATGTCACTACCATCTATTAAACATCAGTTGTGGGCCAAGTGCTACGCTAAGGTTTTGACCTGTGTGCTAAATCCTCACCACAGTCCCACAGAGTACTGATTTTCTTCACTTACAAATGAAGAAACTGTGAAGGGAGAGGTGAGAGTATGCATTTAAAGTCTCCAAAGTGTGGTGGGAGTTTTCTTTTGGTCTTTCCACAGTAGGTTCACCTTTGTAAGAACAAGGACAGAAAGCAAATGTTATGGTGTGTGCAGTGTGCTTAGAACTGAGCTTGCTTTTTAGTAGATAATGAAGTAGATGTTCCTTTCCTCTTTAGGCAGGGTCAGAAGAGACGATGTGATGAACTGACAAGAATTGAGAAGACAGGAACTCTAGAAAATCAGTGTTCTTCACTTTCATGTTTCTCTTTCCCGCCAGATAGGCTCCGTTAAGGGCCAGCCAAATAGCTCAGTGGATTAAAGCACCTGCAAGTAGGCGTGGGGACTGCGGGTTCAATCCCCAGGCCTGCTGTGCCAGCCCCACCCCCAGCAGCAGATTGAGATGATGAATGAGATTGGGCATGGTGGCACACACCTGTAATCCCAGCTCTTGGGAGGTTGTAAACAGGTGAATCACTAGGAGTCCGATCTAGTAGTGAGACCCTGAACACACTGTACACCTTTCCCTAAAATAAAAAACGAAAACAGATAGGCTCCATTTTCTGTGTGTGTGCCGGGAGGAGAGATGTCCTTGTCCTTCATGGCCACATTCTCTCCCTTTGCCAAGAACCAGATAAGATCAGTCACTGCCCAGGTCTCTTTCTTCCCCTGCTGGCTGCCTGAAGCTGTGTGGCAGGGAAGACCGAGGGCTCCGCCTGCCAGTCTGCAAGCGTGTGCTTTAGTTTCTGTTGAGGATCACCAAGACTGGCACTGCAGTGGGAAGGGACAGGTCCCTGACATTTTCTGTAGCCCAAGACTTCAGGAGATTTAGGGGAGCTGGCGCAGGAGCTCAGCCATTGCACGCAGCAGAGCGACTCAGATCACAGTCTGGTAATGAGCACGCCTGCGAGCTTGTGGCCACCATGTACCTCAGCTTCCACTCCAGAGATGCCGAATCAGAATCTCTGGACTGGAGTCTCTGTGTGTGGCCCAGCTCTGCTGGAGGCTGTCATGCATGCCCCCGTCAGCCCAACATAGGATGTAGTGTCTTTTTCACATTGACATGTGTTGTCAGTTCCAAACGAGCAACTTGCACGTTCACATTTAGCTGCAACTTGTGATGAAGTGCATGCACTACTGGCTTCATGAAAACAAGAACAGAGATGAGCTCTTTCTTTCAGCAGAGGGCTGTTGACACTGTCTCCCACTCTTGACCGGAACAAAAACTTCCCTCTCTACCTTCTATAGCTTTAAAAAAATAATTTCTGCAAATCCCCAGGCAACCTAAGGTACACACACCTGGTTTGTGACAACGCATGCACAGAGAAGCTGATTTGATTATTTTTAAGTTATTTTTAGTTTTTCATATTTTAGAATTCTTCTTGCCCCAGCATATTATCCCAGTGACTCTATTTTCCCTTCATAAGGACAGATTGTGACTAAAGTTAATGAATAAATATACACAGCTTACTGTATGACACTCTTCACTTTTGCCTGTGCTTATTTCATCTATTAAGTGTTCCTTCCTGCCAAAACCTTCCTGGCTAAAGCCAAAGTGCAGATTTCAATGTTTGTGTATTGCTGAGGCATTTGCTATGGTTTTCTGTACATACTCAATTTGGTGTAGATTGATTAGTAGGGGAAATTTTCTTTTCCTCTTCAAAGAATTTTAGTAAACCAATAGCTCCATGTTAAAGAAAATCTCTGAGAAGTAATAAAAAAGTTAACTTTTGTGAAAAGTTATTGGACTCACTGGCTTTGTTTTATTTTGATGGAATTCAACATTGTTTTCTCTTTAATCCTGAGTAATAATTTATGTATTTGCCAGAAGGAAGGAGGAGGGACTATTTTCTGGAATATAACCACAGATGATTTTGAAATTTGTCTTAATAAGGACAGTAATAAACTAAGGGTAATGATGTACATCTGTAATCCCAGCACTCTGGGAGGCTGAGGCAGGAGAATTACAAGTTCAAACTGAGCCTACAGCATTAACAATTTAGCAAGATTCTGACTCAAAATAAAACAAAGCTGGGAAGGCACCTGCACTCCATTTCATTCTGGAAAAAAAAATACAGCTATAAATGAGCAATAAGTATGCGATATTTGCTAGAAAAAATGTCCTACTTCTTATCAGCAACAAAACTTCAATATTTCTAGGAATTCCTTGAATAATGGAAAGCAGAAAACTATACAGTCTTACTGAGATACATAAGTAAGAACATGAAACAACATGAAAACAAGACATTTATTGCTTTGTATAATTTTTTTTAAATTGTCCAATTTCTTTGAGAATTTTTAAAAAGAATTAATGCGGTTTTAACCAAAATCATCTTTTTTTAAACACTAAAAATGTAAATTTTATCAAGAAAATGAAAGCATTATAAAGTTTAAGAATATTGACTTAAGGTAATAAACCAGAATTTACCCAATAATATTTTAGTACAGAGAGAATAAAAAAATAATAGATAAGACATTAGAAACTATATAAAAATTTAAAAAATAAGAGGATAAGTATTCAACAGTGGTTGTTATACTTCACATTGCTGTCTTCAATGTAGTTGCTCAGATTACAGATACTAGCATATAAAATTGGTCAAAGTAAAAATTGGAAGCATTAACTGCTACCTTCAAAAAATTGATAGAAATTAGTAGTGCAATCACCTTAGTTATCCTGTGTATATACATATATGATTCCCCTTATCTTTTTTCTATATTTTCTCCTTTCCTTCATCCCAACTGCTTATTCCTTATGTTCAGTTTCTTTCCCTTTTACTATATCTATTGTACCTTCCAAATTTTATTTACTCTTTCAGGTTCTTACTAGAGAGATAATACAATGTTTTCACACATGGGTCTGATTTATTTCACTTATGAGTATATCTTCTAGTTGTATCCATTTACCTATAAAAGTCTCAAGTTTATCTTTCTTTATACCTGCATAATACTCCATTGTATAAAAACGCCACATCTTTTTTATCCATTCCTCAAGTGATGGGCATTTGTGTTTCCAAGGTTTAGCTCTAACAAATTGTACTGCTATGAACATGGGGTGAACATATATAGTCCTGGTATGATACATTCAGTTCTTCTGAAGAAATACCAGGAGGGGAATAGCTGGGTTTAATGGGACTACTAATCCTGGTTTTCTGAGGAGTCTCCACACTGATTTCCATAGAGGCTATACCAGACTACATTCCCACCAACAGAGGAGAAGGGCTCCAACAATATTTTTATGTGGATTTCAAAGTTAAAATTTATTAATATAAGTCATAAAGTAAGTATTGACTGCAGACTATAAAGGGGGAATAAATAAGGCAAAACCAAAGGTTAAATAGCAACATGAAAATTTTAATGTATTGAATAATATATAATAAAGAATGTATCATACAAGAACAAAAAATGGTAAATATTGGAAGCTAAAGTGGGAAAATGCTTTAGATATGTTCTGCAATATAAATACAGTGTTGCATTTAGTAAAAGGAATTAAAACAAGACATCCTTAAATATTGAGTTTATATAAAAAAGAAACCTATCTGAAATTGGGACCACTAATTTTGATTTTGGACTTGGACTCAGATCTAGATTTGTTTAAAACTTGTGTTCTATACACTGCTTTGCAATAAAGAAGAAAAACTAAAAGATAAGAAACAAATATCAGGGCAAAAGATCTTTTACTCAGCCTGCATTTATAAATTTTATATAAAATAAACAAAATTTAAAATCACAAAGCATTTAAAAATATTTGAATAGTCAAAATTCTTTTGCTAGGAACTCAAACCTTTGGCTGTGCTAGTTGGAGTTTTTAATTTTTAAACCATCTCACTTTTTAAGTCACTTTATTTATTTATTTATTTAATTATTTGGCAGTACTGGGGATCAAACTCAGGACCCTGCACTTGCCAGGCAAGCACTTATTCCACTGAGCTATCTCCCCAGCCCAACAAATCACTTTTTAAATCATCTCACTGACAGTGCCATTATCTAACTTAATATATGAATAATCAGCCTAAAATGAATTTCCTAATTGTTTTACATAGTAAGTCAGATCTAGAAAGAGACGCAGTCACAACCTGGAAACAAGCAGTGAGTTTGTGCCGATACCCTCATGCACTCTGTGCAGTAGGGACAAGCGGCGACCCCCGGATTGCGTACTTGAAGTGACCGCAGCTCATCTGGATAGAAACACCTTCAAGCCCCACGGTGTTTCTTCATAGACTATAGTAGCAATTCCATAAGGAGCTCAATTGTTCACAAGTATAGTTCACTCATTCAGAGGTGGAACAACAGAGATCAAATTCTGACCTGAGCAATGGACCAACAAATAAATCCAGGAAGAAAAGTCTTTCCAAGACTCACTAATGATTCTTAGGGGCATGCCTCTGTAGGCTGGGACCGTGGGAATTCAGAAAATGATGGCACCTTCTCTAAGACATAAGAACATTAATAAAATTAAAGACTTGTCATACCATGATAGAAAAAATATTTTTTTCAAAAGAAAATCAAAATAAGCTTGATTATAACTTAGGAATTAAGTCCTCTTGATTATCAAAAGATAGAAATGTGAGACACTCCTTATGATGGATTCAGAAAGGAAATATGAGTAACAAACTAAAATTCATACACTTCAGCTCTTATACATGAATGAAAAGTGAAAGTTTTACAGTATTGATGTTACATGGGAACAGATGGTAGAAGAAAACAATGAGGAGAGGAATTCTATTACGGATGCAGTACTTGAAAAAATTGTGGCAAATTTAGGCATAATAATAATGTTGCATCTAAACTGGTGGCACAACTTAGATCCACTGGAGGGCCAGCGAGATAGCTCAGGGAACTAAAGGCCCGTTTAGGCAAGTGCAGGCTCTGAGGTTGGGCAGCACCACGTGTGGTGCCGGCCCCGCCCCAGGTGGGCTGTGTCCAGGCGTGGTGGCACACACCCATAATTCCAGTGCTGGGGAGGCTGAAAACAGGAGGATCTCTACCAGTCCAAGCTGCATAGTGAGACCCTGTACCAAATACATAAATTTAAAAAAAATAGATCCACTTGATAGTCTTAGAGAAAAATAATTGTTCTTGGCCAAAATAAAAGTCAATATGAAACATTCTAAACAATGAGTTACATTTTCAAGATTAGGGAAAGTAATCAGTATATAAGGGGGGGGAGCACTAACAATAGCTATGTTAGATCTAGCCTTACAATGCTTATAAACCAAATACAATGAATGGCCAGCTTTATATGTTGTTTTGGACAAAGTGATGTAAAAAAACATGTTTATGTGATAATCCAGTTGTGAATTGCTTGAATAATTGAAAATATCAAAGAATTTTTTTTTGTTTGTGTTTAGGCATGGTGTTAGCAAATTGTGATTGTTTTCTAAATCACGTTTTAAAGCTGTCTAACAACATATGTCTATATGAAATGATATATATCTGAAAGTGGTTTATTCCTGGTTATGGTAAAGCATACAGGAATTGAAATAATCATATGCAAGTAATTATTGAGGCTGGATGATGTGTCGTTTGGGATTATACTCTTCTGAATTTCATATGTTTATAAATCTCTATATAAGAAATTTATGACAGAAATAACTATTACAATGATGAAGTAATTCAAACTCGTGAAACTGAAAGTTTTATATTACATTTAGGAATATTGTTTATAATGATGACAATCAAAAGTGTGTTTACTATTTAAATGTGTTGGTTAAGAGAATCTGGCCCATTAAAGAAATGAGATTTATTAAGAAGGCAATAAGTGCATAGGCATGTAATGAAGGTCATCCATAAAGGGCAATGTGTATGCTGGCAACATACAGGAAAGGAAATAGAATGAACAATAAAATGAATTTATAGACTTCACAAATCTAGAAAAATAATGCAAGCATAAAAGATGTACCTTCTGTACAAAATGAAAAAATAAAATTCATGGCAAAGATAACCACTGTACTGTGTAGCATGAGATCGTGAGTAGATGGATTTGTATTAAGGTTTGACTTCTTTGTTGTGGACCACTAAACAAATGGGTTTTGCAGCCAAGTGGACCTGAATTCTAATTCTGAGTCCATGAGACCTTGCAGTCTTATATTCTCTGTATCTTTATTTTGTAAAATTGGCATATCATCCATTTTGTAATGTTTTAGTTGGTACTACTATACCATATATAAAATTTTCAGCAGAATGTTAGTTTTTCCTGTCCTCTATCTGTGAACTCTAAGATTTAATTTCTGCCATGTGTGTGCATGTGTGCGTGTGTGTGCGTGTGTGTGTTTGTAATATCTTCATGGTTTTTTTTTTTTTTCTCTCTAAACTTTTTTTTCAGGCTGGGGAGATAGCTCAGCAATCTAAGTGTCTGCACGGCAAGTTCAAGGACCTGGATTCGATCCCCAGTACTGCATGCCTTGCTGGCCCTGTGCTAAGCTGGCCACTGAAACCAGGTGTGTAGTGGTGCATGCCTATCAGCCCAGCACTGAGAAGGATCACTATGTGTCTGAGCTGCATAGTAAGACCCTGTACCAAATAAATAAAAGATTTTTTAAAAAGTTATTTCATGATTATTAATACAGAGGCTAGCATGTTCCCTAAATTAATTACAAGCACTATCTATTGATTAACTAGAGTAAATGCCTCTGAACTGAGGTTAAAAAAAAGTTTCCAAATGTATTTACCCTCTAGTGGCAAATCTCAGGGACTGCATGGTTCCTGTGAAATTCCCTGGTTAAAATGGATTTTGAAAGGAAATTTATGTTGAAGAACAGTGTTTTTCTCATAGGGTTATTTATTGCATGTCTGGATATGTTTGGAATTAATTTTGTGTGATAAAGTTTAAAGCTGTAGAGGAAAAAAAAAAAACCCTACCCTATTTGCAGCAATTTCACTATAACCAGACAGCACATTTCCTTATTAATGACAGCTGGTTGTAATCTGAAATATCTAAAATCTATCTGATAATTTAAAACTGAATTTTGACATTCAAAGTTTTTTCACTAGAGAAACTAGTAGTGTGTTACAGGAGAAGGGGGAGGGAGCGAGGCAAGGAGGGGGGAAGGGTTATCAACGTTATTGACATGCATAACATTTGTGCATTTATCAGTCTACTTTGCAGCTATAAAATAGAATAGCGTTCATATCAACACTAGATATGAGGTCATTGTTGTGACTGTGAGGTTAATATTAGAAACAGGTTTTCTTTCCTCTATTGTTTCAGCTACTTCTTTGTCTTGCAGCTGAATAAACCAAAGTTGATGATAGCTGAAGTTTGTCTTCGTGATTCGTAGGAAATTGAATCCTCAGTATCAGTCCAAGGAAGTTTCATAAAATTCTCAGCATCTCTCACCCCCACATTTCCTCCTTTAGATAACGCTAGAACTATTTAACTTGGCAGAGTAACAAAGCTGTTTACATTAGCCTTGTGCAGAAAGAAAAGAATACTTGGACTGTTAGATGGATTCTTAGGAGAAGAGGTATGTTTGGGGAGTATTCACGGGAGTTGCATGACTCTTTATATCCTCGTTTCAAAGTCAGACAAGGGGGAGGAATACAATATGGAATAATTAAATCAAGCTCGTTAACATGTCTATCGTGTCAAATACTGAACATTCTGTGGTAAAAAAACATTTGAAATTCAATCTCTCAGCACTTTTGAATTATACAGTATAAATATCTTGCTACATTGTCAACCTTTTCTAAGCCCTGATGAACCACTGGATCTGAGTGGTGAGGAGTAGTGACCTCTCTGACTGCGTACCAAAGGGAATCTGTTCCTTTGGAGCCCCACTGGAGAAGAGCACACTGTGGACTGTGAAATGTAGCTTTTTAAGAATCTTAATCTGACCAAGGTAATAATTTAGAGAATGGTCCCCACTTGGGAAGGGTGGGAAGTTTTGCTTCCAACTGAGTATTTGGCAATGTTGGGGGACATATTTGATAGTGACAGCGAAAGCTGTGTGAGGACTGCTGGCAGCTAGTGGGGAGGGGCCGGAGATGCTTCTACTCATGCTATCGTACAGATACATAGTGAAACACTGGCCCAAAATGTCAATAGAGCTGAGGTTAAGAAGCTCTGAGTTTCAAGATAGATGAAGGATAGAGGAGAATGCCAAGTGCTGCCAGTGGGATACAGCACATTCTCATGGTGTGAAATCACAACAGGAAAGACACAGGTTTTTTCAAAAATAGCAACAACAGATTCAGGAGGAAAAAGAAAAGAAAAAAGGAAAGATAAACATGTAGGTCTGAAGACGTAAGAGACATATCAGTAAAGGGTATAATGGAGCTTATTTCAGTTCTAATGTAAATATTTTGAGATTTATGAGACAACTAGACACTTAAGCACTGACTGAATATGTAAGAGTAAAGTTTTGGAAATGGTAGTGGTGTTACATTAAAAACGAGATCTTATGTTTTAAAAATCCATTCTGAAATACTCAAGGATGAAATATGTGACATCTGAGAATTGCTTTAAATTAGAACGGGAAAACAGAAATGGCTAGAGATACAGGTGAAAGGAGATTCGGGTACCTATTGGTAGCAGCTGACACAGAGTAATAAGTACAAAGGAGTTCATGAAACCATTGTATCCTGCTCTGCTGTCTGCCTCTGTCTCTGTCTCTCTCATTTTCCCTCTGTCTCTCTCATTTTCTCTCTCTCATTTTCCCTCATTCTCTTTCTCATTATCCCTCTCTCTCATTCCTCTCTCTCACTGTCTCTTTCTCATTCTCTCTCCCTACCTCTCTCTATATGTATATGATAGATACATGTTTACATTTTTCTGCACTAGAAAAAAGAGGCATTGTAGCAAAAGTCTCATTTCCTAGTGACGAAGAAATTCAGACGCTCAACACTGTCTGGCTCAGGGAACAAGGGATTGATGAATTTGGATTTGGATTTGGATTTGGGTTTTCAGCCAGGAAGTGGGTGAAAATCTCTTGAACACTAGCCAGTGTGTTGGTAGTTTGGATTAACAAATGAGACACACTAGCCAAGCTGCTGTGGGAGCAAAGGAAACAGAAACTTGGGTTCAAAGACCAAAACCAAAACTGCCCGTATTTTTTGAATACAAACTCAAAGAAAGGCAGTTAGCTGGAAAGGGAGATTATAATACTATAATGCCATCCTTTTCTCAAGAAGGTGAAGATTATAAGAACATAATGCGTGTCTTGTACTCAAGAAGGTGGAGTATCTGAATGATTTGAGTCCTTCATTGTGTCCTCATGAATATTTGTCACTATTCAGTCAGACTTTTAGGTTAATGAAGGCTGGCAGCAATGTTCATTAATATATTAAAACAAAGTCTTCTAAATGATTTTTTTTAGCAATGCTTCATTTCCACTTTAAAAATAAAGGAGAGAATTTAGAGCAAATAATAAAGCTTCAGGTTTCTTAAAGATTGAAGGATATGACAATATGATAAAAATCAGCAAATATTTATACTTTTTGAATTGTCCCCGATAGGAGATACTCTGTACCCTATTTATATTTAATACATCTGACCTACCGCAGCATGATGATAAGGCTGTGCTGTCTGAACATTTTGGAATTTGTGGCTTTTTCTTTCCTTATACCAACTGGTGTGAGTCGCACTTTATGTTTCTATGTCATTGGAAATGTTTCTGGGGCTGGCCAGATAGCTCAGCCAATTAAAGGTCTTGCTTAGGCAGATGCAGGGATTGAGGTTCAACTCTGGTCCTGCAGTGCTGGCCCTGCCCCTGGTCACCCTGAGATGGCGATGAGACTGGGCATGGTGGCCTGCGCCTGTGACCCCAGCACTTGGGAAGCTGAAGACAAGAGAATCACTACAGGTGTGTTGTATGTAGTGATATCCTATACATCCTACACTAAATACAAAATAGAAAAGAAAAGAAAGAGAAAGAAAGGAAAGAAAAAGAAAGAAAGAAAGAAAGAAAGAAAGAAGAAAGAAAGAAAGAAAGAAAGAAAGAAAGAAAGAAAGAAAGAAAGAAAGAA